>NC_135955.1:46798043-46968043 GCF_053455715.1 Rhinoraja longicauda | reverse complement strand
GAGATGTCCTGAGGAGTTGTCTTCACTGATCACGTTTTAGACATTTGGACTATGGATTGTCCTGTTGCATTCTGTTGGGCAAGGACTATATGTGTGGATGAGGAGCTGAGACCCCACGTTTGTGACTAATTTCACAATTAGAAGAATTTCCATCTCTCTTGCAGAACCCAGGAATATTAGTGGCCAGAATTATGATCGTAATATTAAGCATGACTGTTTATGTGCAATGAAAGAAAAAGCTTAGATTCACTCTATGGATGAAATAGGATTTCCAGTGATATTTTGTATATCAGCAAAGTTGATAAGTGTTGTGTAATGAAGCCAAAAAACTGCAGATGCAATATATCTGAAGCAAAGACAGAAAATACCAGACACACAGTATATCAAACAGTATCTGTGGAGAGATAAAATACATCACCATTTTAGGTCAATGACTCTTCATTGGGTGCAGAGTTAGATGGACTCTTCTGAATTGATAGATGACTATCACATAAAACACAACAATTTATTGTGGTAATTGATCTTCAACTGAAGTTGCAAGCATGGCGTAACTAAGTTTCAAAGATTACCCACATGACGTAGTCTTAATGTGATTGTAACTGCAAAGAGCTGAATTATGGAAATGAGGAGAGTGTGGCTGCCCTTATCATCAAGGCAGAGTTTGGCTATGTGTCGCATCAAGATTAGGTTTAGGTTTAAGTTTGTTATTGTCACATACTGAGGTATAGTAAAAAGCCTTGTTTTGCATGCTATCGAAACAGACCAAGTGTACAATACATGAATATAACCAAGTCAAAAGGCAAGTACAATAGGCAGAGCAAAGGGTACAGAGCTTAGAATATAGTTCTCAGCATTTTAGCGCTTCATTTCTATAGATAAAGTCCACTGTCCATGATGGGATAGAGGTGAATCGGACAGTACCGTAGCTTATGGAAGATTGTGCCGGAGATTTAGACTTCAGACTTTTAGAGTTCAGAGATACTGCGCGGAAACACGCCCTTCCACCCACTGAGTCCATGCCGACCAGCGATCACCCCATACACTAACACTATCCTACACACTAGGGTCAGTTTACAATTTTATTGAAGCCAATTAACCTACAATCCTGTACGTATTTGGAGTGTGGGAGGAAGCGGAGCACCTGGAGAAAACCCACGTGGTCACAGGAAGAACATATACATTCTGCACAGACAGCCACCATAGTCAGGATCGAATCTGGACCTCTGGGGCTGTAACACAGCCACTCCACTGCTGTGCCTCCATGCCGCCCTGGAGAAAAGATCACAAGACTGCTCTTCCCAGAAAAGGATCTATTATTATCTGTAGTCCTTGTAATTGTGAAATGAATAGGCATCAAGAATAAAACATTTCATTGGTTGTTGTTATTCTTCACATAAAGTTGCCAAAGGTCAACATCTTAGCGTCATACAGCATGGAAACAGGCCCTTCGGCCCAACTCAATCATGCCGACCAAGTGCCTACCTAAACTATTTCCATTGGCCCTAGTTCTTCTAAGGAAGTAGAAGCATTGATGGGCTATGTTTATGAATGTATTATTATGCTGGGACCAGGAGAGATCTTCAGAGGTATGCATAGCTAGGAACTTGTTGCCTCTCTCACCATGTTTGTGAATCCTCTGCCTTTTGCTTGTAAGATCAACAACCAGCTCCATTGCTTTAATGACCTTGAGAAAAAGGTTGTTATTCTGGCATCATTCAGTCAGACGATTGATCCCCCCCCCCCCTCTCCTGACGTTAAAGAGTTGCCATCAGCTTCCCTTTAAACCCCTTCACTTTCACCTTAAACCTATGCCTTCTATTTTTTGTCACCCCTATCCTGAGAAAAAGACTGCTCCACCTGTTGCATTAGGGAGGTCACTCTAACTCCATACTCAAGAAAAGAAGACTTCATCCAATCTTCTTTTAAACTGGTAGCTCATTCCATATACCCACCACCATCTACATGTTAAAGTTGCCCACATGATCCCTTTATATTTTTCCCTTGTTCACCCATGTTCTCGCAACTTCTGGCATTTAGCACTGCAGTTGGGATCCCTGAAGCCAACTCTTAAAGGAACATATACACTGCAAGCAATATGCTTTCAGCTACCATTGAGTTTCCACGCACTTCCATGAGTTGAAGTGAGTTTCCATGCAGGTACAGCAGGCAGTGAAGAAAGCTAATGGCACGGTGGCCTTCATAACGAGAGGAGTTGAGTATAGGACCAGTCTCCCCATGTTAAACAAAGTCATGCACAGGCGACCTCTATGGAGAGGACAGTCATAATCGCTTCGAGTAACCGTCGATGATGATGAGTATAGGAGCAAAGAGGTCCTTCTGCAGTTGTACAGGGCCCTGGTGAGACTACACCTGGAGTATTGTGTGCAGTTTTGGTCTCCTAATTTGAGGAAGGGCATTCTTGCTATTGAGGGAATGCAGCGTAGGTTCACGAGGTTAATTCCTGGGATGGAGTGACTGTCATATGATGAAAGAATGGAGCGGCTGGGCTTGTATTCACTGGAATTCAAAAGGATGAGAGGGGATCTTATAGAAACATATAAAATTATTAAGGGATTGGACACGCTAGATGCAGGAAACATGTTCCCGAAATAGGGGGAGTCCAGAACCAGGGGACAGAGTTTAAGAATAAGGGGTAGGCCACTTAGAACTGAGATAAGGAAAAACTCACAGAGAGTTGTGAATTTGTGGAATTCTTTGCCACAGAAGGCAGTGGAGGCCGATTCACTGGATGCACTCAAAAGAGAGTTAGATAGAGCTCTTAGGGCTAGCGGAATCAAGGAATATGGGGCGAAGGCAGGAACGGGGTGCTGATTTTGGATGATAAGCCATGATCACATTAAATAGCGGTGCTGGCTCGAAGGGCTGAATGGCCTACTCCTGCACCTATTGTCTATGTATCTATGTATCTAACTGATCATATATCTAAGTTAAGTGGTGCTGACATATATTTTATACATAAAGGCATGGAATAAGTATGATAATTAACATTTATAATATTAAATCAAAAACTTTCAATTGTCGATAGTTTAACCACTCTGACTCTAAGTGTAAGTAATGATTCACCACAAAATAAATATTTTTTATTTTTTTGCTACAAAGCAAAATGGGCACAGACAAGGCAGACAAAAAGTGAATAGATCTTGTGATCTGTCAGCAGATGCAGCTCGTTCACTTTATCCATGGTACACAGTGTATGTAACTGAACACAAAGTAAACAGAAATATCAGCAAAATACAAGCCTCTGTTTCTTGGTTTGAAAGTAAAAACAGAAATTCAGTACCACATTCTCTCTTCTCCTGTAATCCCCAGTTCTTTAAAGGTAATTACATGACATTCAATATATTGCAAGGAAAACAACAGTGGGCATTTTATTTCTCAGTGTTGAGTGGACAGGCCAACACTCTCTCATTTTTTGTCCTATCCTGCCAGCTACGTTTTTAAGTTTCATTTCACACTCAGCAAGCAAAAATTTACCAGAACTAAGTAGTTCGACAGAGTTTGTCTTAACCTCTCTTATGTTTCTTGGAATCTTCCCTCTTCCCTCACAGAGTTAAATCATCAAGCCTATTTATTAAAAAACGATACGATACGATAGAACTTTATTTATCCCAGGAGGGAAATTGATCTGCCAACAGTCATAAAACATAAAATACATGAAACTAAATTAGTGCCGAGTGGAAAGGATTGGGGATGTGCAAAGATTGGGGAGGGGGGGGGGGGGGTGGTGAGTCAGTCTCAGTGGGAAGAGTTGTACAGTTTGATAGCCACAGGGAAGAAGGATCTCCTGTGGCCTTCTACTTCTATATACTGCTATAAAATATACTGCTATAAAATATACTGCCATGGTGCAAAATATGACCTAATACTCAAATTTATCTTTTGCCCAATGCAGGTAGTTTGTACCCATGATCATTTTAAGCATGAACCAGTCGTATAAAAGTTCAATTTGAGTCATTCTTGCAAACAGAAATGTATAACTGTGTCCGCCCATGCTCACATTCATAATAATTAAGATAGGCAATAGACAATAGACAATAGACAATAGGTGCAGGAGTAGGCCATTCGGCCCTTCGAGCCAGCACCGTCATTCAATGTGATCATGGCTGATCATCCACAATCAGTACCCCGTTCCTGTCCTCTCCCCATACACCCTGACTCCGCTATCATTAAGAGTTCTATCTAATGATAGAGCACAAAATACATGACCAGGTTGTCAGCAATAGCAACGTTCCCATCTGAAATCAGATGGGGTATGATGCCTAAATGCCAAACCAATCTTGCCACTGCTAAGTCAACCTCTCCCAAGCCTGGCACTGCTAATTTAATTCGGGTAGGACTTTAATATTGCTGGGACTGTAAGGTTTGAAGTACAAAGAGTAATTGGATAGGTTGGGACTGTTTTCAATGGAGCAAAGGGGACTGAGAAATGACCTAATAGATGTTTATAAATTTATCAGAGGCATAGATGGGGTAAATAGTCACACTTTTTTCCCAAGATAGGGGAGTTTAACAATAGAGGGCATGGGTTTGTGAGCGGTTTAGCAGGCACCTGAGGGGTTTTTCATACAGAGGGTGGGGTGTGTATGGAATGAGTTGTTATAAGAGATGGTAGATGCAAATACAAGTACAATGTTTAAAATGCATTTAGGCAGGTACATTGATAGGGAAGGGTTAGAAGGATAGGAGCCAAACCGAGGAAAATGGTACTAGTATAGATAATCATCTTGGTTGGCATAGATGAGTTGGGCCAAAGCATCTGTGACTCTATAACTCTGTATTACTATGTGTGCGCTCTGTGACAATCATGCAGTAATATGAGAAGGGCATCTTGTGACACTACAACTTTGATGATGCAGCCACATCAAGGGGCAGATGCACACAACACCAAGTATTAAGTTGCATTATTTTCCAGTCAGTCTGTTTCAAACAAATGAGTATCAAAATATTTTCCCAGGAGCGATAGCTTTTTCAGATGTGAGGGGCAAAGTTTAAAGGAGATGTGCGGGATAGGTTTTTTAAGACTGAGGGCAGTGAATGCCTGGAATGCACTGTCGAAAATGATGGTTGAAGCAGATACATTCGTGGCGTTTAAAAAACTTTTGGATGGACACATCGATATGCAGGGAATGAAAGGATATGGGTTATGTGCAGATAGATAAGTGCTGGTCTTGGCACCATGTTCGGCACAGACTTTGTGGGCCGAAGGGCTTGTTCTTGTGCTGCAATGTTCTATGGTCTAAATCACAGTGCTTAGGCTGGAAATCTACAGAAGACCAAAGAATAAAGGCATTTATTTTCAGAAGCCATTTACCATTAGTGCCACTTTGCTCCTACTATTGTATTGTGTTGGCCTTGTGCATGCCCATTAAGCCTCATTACTAATGACACCATGTCTTCAGCTACCGAGACTTTTAATTCTTAAAATATACCCATCTCTCCAGCCACTACAATGCTCTCTGTTGCTTTTTTGGCACACTTTCCTCCTTTAAAACCTGTCTCTCTGGCCAAGCATTTGAATTATTTCACAAAGATCTTGTAGTGTAGCCTATTTTCAATTTTTGGCTGGTCCTGTATTCATGAAGTGCTTTAGGATTATGTACTCTGTTAAATAGAGACTCGAGACATTGCAGATGCTGGAATCCTGAGCGGAAAAAAGAACAAATTGCTAGAGAGTCACAGCAATCATGCTGTGTCTGTAGAAGGGTTTAAAAAAAATGCAATAATAAACTTTATTCAGCATAAAAAATATATACAAAACAAAAATTGTGCAAAAAACACTTCATTCATACATACACAGCCTTCTTCAAGACTAGATGAGAGAGGAGTTACCTGGTAGAGAGAGGAAAGGGATGGGGTAAGAACTGGAAAGTGATACGCGGATGCAGGCAAAAAAGGGTTAATTGTTGGATGAATCAGGTGAGGGGAAAAAAGGGTGGAGATTGTCACAAAGGATGGAGGTGATGAGTGGAGAAGACAGAGCTGCAGATGATGGAATTCGATAAGAAAGAAAGATGAGAAGTGAACTGGAAAACCAGTGGAGGAGGTACAGTGAGTGATGTGCATCCCTTCCCCTCCAGTCTCGATGAAGAGCTCCCACCCAAAATATTTCTATCCATTGTGCTCCACAGATGCTGCCTGACCTGCTGAGTCCAGCAGTTTGTGTTGTGCTCTGTTACTTGAGTTTTGTTGTGAGTGAAGAAAGACTTATCTCCGATGCATCATTTACTGTACATTGTTTGGTTGGAGAATGCAACTTGAACAGAAGAAAGTGTGTGTGGCAATTTATTGGAGGGAAGTTTGGGATGAGAGAACCAAGTACAATGGTGGGTCTCTCCTCAGTTCCACAATTATCCAGTCGTGGGTGGTCTAACTGATAAAAATCTGTATTTATTCATTCTTATAAGAAAATATAAATATATGATTCATTGTGTAATTAGTAAATCTGTAAAACAGGTTAGTGCCCAATTATTACTATTTGTTCAACCTATACAGTTTTATAAATATGCAGAATATGTAAGTAGAAACAGGAAGAATAACTGCTTAATTGCAATGTCTGAATAAAAAAATGTATAGATGCTGGAAATCTAAAGTAAAAACAGAAAATGTTGGATGCACCACAGAGGTCAGGCAGCATCTGTGGAAAGAGAAACAGAGTTAATGTTTCAAGTCAAAATATCAGATTAATTTGAGGGAACCTGCTTTTGCTGCTTGTATCAGGACCAGCCACTTAAGCCAACGTTTATCCCTCTGTGCTGTTATAACTCAGCTTTCCTCTCTCCGTAGACACTGCCTGGTCTTTTGGCTATCTTCGTCATTCAGCTTTTGGTTTCAGACGTCAACAATAACTAATTTCACAGATTTTACATGCCACTTTGTTAGTTAATTTTCTCTCACTAACTACCCTCATTAATCTGTCAAACACCCTGTAAACAATGAACTCACCAGCAACCTTGGCCATCATTCTTTCGGAGATATTTTCTTTATCCTATCCATGCCTCCCCTTCATTTTCTGTAACGTAAAATCTATATAAATATTTTTTATTTTCCTGTTCTGACAAAAGATTCACAATCTTAAACTTTAGCTCTATTTCTCTTTTCACAGAAGCTGCCGGTGCTGCTGGGCGTGTCTTTTGCATTTTCCACTTTTAATCTTATTGTTTGGATTGATATAAATCTGACAATCTAATTAATAGCTAAAATCGTAACCATGATAATCAAATATGGTGACATGTGGTGACCACTTGACAACATTTGTTTATTTAAGACTTAGATTAGGAATGGAAGTGGAATTGTTAGAAAATCATGCTACATTATTTGGGATTTTTTTCTGACTAATGCCATCTATACCTTTGAGACTCAGCAAAGCAAGGGCACTTGTTTGTCGAACTGTTTTTAAATGAATATATTGCTGCTGGAAACTATAATGTTTTTAAGACTTTTCCATCATTTCTTTCATCGAATACTTGACCATACATACCTGAGATCATTCATGTGAGGGTCAGTTTGCATAAATGTCAAAGCATGCCTTCATGATCTAGGCAGTATTCCGCTGAGGCGCCAAGCATAACAAAATAAGAAAACTTACCTGGTGGTAACTGATTTTTAAAACTATAAGCATTTCATCTCAAATAAGCAAGCAAATAATTCAGAGACCCAGGTTTGATCATGACCTCAGATGCTATTTCTGTGGACTTTGCACGCTCTCCCTGTGCCAGATGTCCTCAGGGTATTATGGTTTCCTCCCTCATCCCAAAGCCATATGGGTTTGTAGGTCAATTTGCCACTGTAAATTGCCCCTCGTGTGTAGGGAGTGTATAAGTGGGATAACATAGAACTAGTGTGAACAGGTTGGCACGGACCCGGTGGATTGAAGAGCCTGTTTCCATGTGGTGTCTTTCCAATCAGTTCAATCAATCAATCAATTAATAATGCATAAGAATCTCCTATTAAAGGTGGTGCTACAATAAATAATCAATTGAACAGTGTGCTAGAGGAATTAAATGCATGCTAGGATAGGTTAGTGTGACCGACTCCTACGGAAACAACTATGCTTACAGGACAAACAGTCAGATTTCTTCATCACTTTCTTTCTCATGCTGGAGCAAAAGGCCAGAAAGAGAGGATTTACACTCGCCAAAACAGGTTGTGACATTTAATTCAATAAATCTTATAAGACATGAAACACCTCTTAGTAATAAATGAAATCTGCCAGGTCTTCCTGAAAATACTTGACTAGGAAATTTGTTCAACAGACAAGTCCCAACATGGCAACTGAAATGGAGTCATGAATAAATTATTTGTGCTATCCCTGAAGAGCTTTTGCATTGCCACTCACCATTGGGAACAACACACATTGGATTGTCCTATTTTGTGTACCCACAAGTTTAAGTTTTAAGTTTATGTTTAGTTTATTATTGCCACGTGTAACAAGGTACAGTGAAAAGCTTTTTTGTTGCATGCTATCCATCCAGCAAAAAGATTATACATAGTTACATCAAGCCGTCAAAAGTGCACAGATACAAGATAAAGGGAAGCATATTTAGTGCAAACATAAAAAGCAGTGCGCACTCATATGAGTAAATTAGAATGGGGGAAGTAAAGAGAGAAAGAGAATCTCAAAAATCAAGACTACTGCGACTGCATCCTTACACCTGGTCACCTGTGTGGAAGGCAATTGAACTTAGATTGGTCTAATTAACCAACTCTATACACATCACAACACTGTAGACTAGATGTCCGTCCAGGTCTTACTCAAGAACAAGTGACGAACAACAATTCATGCAATCTTGACCTGTATCTATGGCCAACTCTGAATATTCACTCTGTCAGAGGCAAACAGCAATTTCAGTAATTTGGAACAATTAAATCAAGACAGGATACAATCAATGCCCCTCCAAAATGGAGCCTGAATAATATCAATTTTTACTTGTCTGATATGTTGATATTTTGCAAATATTAAATATGAACAGTTATACATGACACTTAATGCGTGATACTATAACTCAAAGCATGACTTCATAGGTTTAATGCTTCAAACGGAATAGGGCAAACAAAACTCACTGTCTACTAGATAATTAAAAAGTTTTAAAACTACATATTAAAACCACTTCTAAGGTGACAATATTCAAAATTTTTAGGGTGAGTGTGGGGGTGATTTCAGGATAGGACTTTGGGTGTAATAGATTTTCTCCAGTTTCTCTGGAAGTTAAATGGTGATCTCATATACCGTCCAAAATTTCGTGCCTGTGACTAACAAATTATGAGTTTTATCTAAAATGCATCCAGCAGTTGGCTGCAGAAACTGGATTCTGTTTTGCAGACGTGCTCAACTGAAAGACAGGAAGCTTGAAACATAATTGTGGCCAGGCTGGGAAAAGGGAGTAGACAAGCTGCTACAGAATATCAGAAGTAATTTGTTCCCACCGTGCATATTGACATAGTAGTTTATCTCTGCCAGTGAAGCAGAATGGCTTGTTCCATGCTGTATGATAATCCCTATTATCACCACCACAAAACCAACAGTGAAAGATAACCTTGAATAAGAAAAGAAAAACAATTCATTCCTCTTAGTCATACATCATCTACCTTGACAGGAGATACTGCATGCATTACAATATCTCCTTGTGAAACTGGATCTGACTTCTTGCTAAATTCCAATATTAGTCACAGGGCCATGTTACTAGGTGGGGGGAAGGGGGGGAGCCTTGCCATGACTACAAGGAAATGTGGAGAGAGAGAAAACGTCTGTTGCATTTGTTTGTCATACTTCTTAAGCAGGTGACCAGAGCAAAACTAAAGAAAGAAAGGGAGGTAAAAAAAAACAATCCTGAAACATTTGACAGAAGCAAATCTCTCAGAACTAAGAACAATGTAGGCAGTGTCACACTGAGTGGGTGACTTTCAACACACCTGACAATATAAATAAAATGCCCCACCATGGATTCTTGAGAATTATGCTCACGTAGTCATGTTTAAATGCCGCTGTACAACTTGGCTTGTTGCAGCTTGTTAACGCTGAAAAATAGAAGCAATTCAGCAAAGATGAAAAGTGAGATAAGTTCACAATGTAAACTGCTACTTCTTACAAAAGCTTATGGTTTCAGTTAACACCTGCAGCATTGCAACTGCTCAGTATCTGTAAATCTTAAATAACACCAACATCACCTTTCTGTTTTATGTCTGCAGAGTACCTGCATTTAAAATGCATCGTTTTAATAAGAGAAAAAACAATCCAATAACTGGGCCTACATATGCAATGAAGAACTTTTTTTAAATGAAAAAAGTATGGACTATTTTCCTTGATTGTTGCCACCTTGAAAATTTGTGTCACCAAAAATAGATATCTTGCTCCATTATATGGAGCCGTGGTGACTCTGCACTTGAGATATTGTATGCAGGTATGGCTCCCGCACCAGGGGAGAATACACTTGCAATAGATGAAGTGTGTGGAAGGTTCATCAGGTTTATGTGAACGCACATACTACAGATTCAAGAACAATGTCCTCCTTGCTGTTATCACTATTGAATGGACCTCTCATATGCTGAGGATGCATTCCTGGTCTTCCAATTTATCTTGTTACTGTACTTGCACTTACCTAGACTTTCTCTGTAGCTGTTGTGATCATGGAAGGTGTGATTGCACTCAAATATTGTAGAATCTGCCTGGAGAGCATGCAAAGCAAAATTATACACTGTATCTTGGTATACAGCATCATACTAATAAACCAGTCCCAATCTCTTTGAATGGCAGAGAAAGCACAAGGAACAAAGGGTCAGGGCCCCAAATATCTAACCTGTTTAATTTGTTCAATGTCCAATTAACAGTATCTCTTTTGGAAAGCAACCAAAATAAAAATAAAGGTTAACATTTCAAGCCGCCTTTCCCTTGGCCAGAATGACACAATATGTAAGCACCTGCTTTTCTCTTACAATATGTCTGAGGAGCCTTCCACATGTAGTCCAATCAATCAAAACGGAACTTCTTACAAGTTCCCAAGATAATGGAGATTCTGAGCTTAATTTACATCTGCCTTCTTGATGTAAAACTTGCTGATGGCCTATTGCAGAAATTGATTTAGTTACGAAAATCCTTGCAGTATATGACCTGATAATGTGTTACTAGTGATGATTATTTATTGTAAAGTGATGCAGGGAAACCAGGACAATGCTACTATTCTTCTGTGAGTTGCATGATTATCTGAGAGAGCAACGTTCAATCGAATATTCCTTCAGAAAAGCAGCATCTCAACAATTTAGCACTGAAACACGGGGCTCTCCTATCTGCACCTGCCCCTGGTGAGACTGTAATCATGATTTTCATTTTTTCAGTATACTTTCATTAAATTAAGATGAACAACTGAGTTATTAAAATGTAAAAAAATATCTCTGCAGTAATCCCCATACCAAAGTAATAATCATTCCAGCAGTTCATTTGTAAATGAAGCTTAGGAAATTCTCAGTATAGAAAGTTGAGAATGCTGCTTTGGGGAATATAAGGAGATGAGCAAAACACAACATGCTGGAGGAATTCAGTGGGACAAGCAGCATCTGGGGAGGGATTGGACAGACCCTTCTTTATGCTGTTGGATCCCGTCTTGAAACGTCCCCTGTCTATTTCCTCCCCAGATACTGCCTGACCCACTGTTCTTCCAGCACTTTATGTCTTGCTCAAGATTCCAGCATCTGTAGTCTCTTGTGTCCACAAGTGGAGATGAATTATTTGGTTCTAAATTGTGCTATTCGGTAAAATTCATGCAGGATGCAATCATCGAATCAAATAAGTTTTTTGGAACAGGAGGTCATTCAGTCAATTTTTTAATATTCCAGATAACAATAGAATTTTAGGTTAATCTTCTCAGGTTAGACTTCTCAGCTCCCGATCCCTGGCCCTGCAAGCTAAGTCCTTCAGGTGCTCATCAATATACCTTTTATTTAGTTTATTTAGTTTAGTTAGAGATACAGCGCGGAAACAGACACTACTACTGTCTGTCTATATGTGAGCTTTGGCCTTTAATAAACGTAGTGAAATGCCTGTGTATGTGTTTGCCTCATTGATCTAAATAAATGAATGAAAAGAGTTCTCATAGCGCAGCGCGTGTGTCAGCGTTTGATTTTAATGGTTAAAATGAATGCGACTAGAATCTTTGAAAGAGATGTCATGATAAAGTACAGGCGACAACCTTACAAACCTGGGGACAGCATGCGACAGCGCCCACAATAAGCAACGATACCTGGCGACAAGCCAGCTGTCGCCGAGAAATTTCATACCGAATGATTTCTCAGCGACGCGCCGAGATCCACTACGATTCTTTGAAGACGATCATGCCCGCGACACCCCAGCGAACTGTTGGCAGTTGCCTTAAAATCACCTAAGTGGGACAGGCCCTTTACTGCTTGTGTTGCAAAGGAAGTTTAGATTTTGGTCATCAGATGCTCCAACATGGTTTATTCCACAAGTGTGCTAATGGAAATATCACCTTTCATGCACTGAGAAGCAATTCAAGCTGTGTGCAAAGTTCCAATCCAAGACAATGCTTGAGTTATCCTTTATTTTGAATGCATTCTTCCTGATAGATGTCTCGTAGCACAGTTCAAATGAAGGGCTTTCCACCTAAAATATTGATTCCTTCTCTTTCCACAGATGTTCCTTGACCTCCAAATGTCTCCAATGTTTTCAGTGTTTATTTTAGATATGAATTTGCTTGACAGAGAAAGTTGGGAGGAAGTGATGGTAAACCAAACAGTGGCTGCATTTGATAATGCATTCATGGGGCATGGCATTTGAAGACTCATTCACTGACTTTAATCACCATGCAAGATACAATTTATTGCTGCACTGCATCAAGGCCTCTAAACCAATCTCTGGTAAATTAATCTGCAGAGGTACAAGGGCCTCCTAATGGACATTGTTCCCTTTTCCACCTCATCGCCTCAGAAGTGAATTGGTTGTTGACATGTAATGGTTGTTGACATGTAACATTACCTCCGTTTCTCCAGAGACTCACCTGCTGAGCATGCCCAGCATTTAAAGTTTATATTTCCCATTTCAAGGGTGCAGGTTGATCTCAGGTAGTGTGAGACAATAGTGTGAGATCTTATGGCTTATGGACTTGGTTGCAGCAAGTGAAAGGTGCTGAGGAACTGACTAATGCTGACATTATTCAAATGAGCTGCTGGCATAAAGGCGGGGCACATCTTACAACAGGTCTATGTTTATCTGTCTGGTCAATGTCTCTTGAAGGGCTTCTGTTCTATGTAAATGAGTGAATCATAGAAAATTTATTGTGCAGAGGAAACCATTTGGTCCATTATATCGACAAGGAAAAGGCTCTTCAGGCTAATTCCACCTTCGGGCTATTGATGTGTTGTCCTGCAGATCCCAGTTCTTCAAGCACACAAGCAAAGACTGTGTGGAAAGGAACTGCAGATGCTGAAGATAGACACAAAGTGCTGGAGTAACTCAGCAGAATGTCTAGAGAGAAGGTCCCGGCCCAAAACATCACCCATCCTTTTTCACCTGAGATGCTGCCTGACCCGCTGAGTTACTCGAGCACTTTGTGATTATCTTCAGCAAAGACTGTTCAATTGTGCTACGTGTTTCTGTCTCTATCACCCATTTAAGCAGTCAGGACCAGACCCCCACTACTCTCTGACAGGAAACCATCTCCTGACTATTTCCCCAACCTAACATTTTTTTCTGTGCTCCTTAGGTATTGATCTCTGTTAAGGCAAGTTAACTCTTCCTATTTACTTCCCTCATGATTTGTTATACATCTTGATTAAGTCTTGCCTCATTCTCCTCTTCTCCAAAGATAAAAAACACAAACATACCCATTTTTTCTCCTTTGCCTTTTCCAGTGCATATGTAATTTTCAAGTAAATTAGTGACTAGAACTGTAAACAGTTCTCCAATGAGCATCATAAGAACAAGGACATTTACATTGCGTCCTTGTGTATATGGCAATAAGATAATCTGAATCTGAATCAGCACTTGAGCTGTGGCCTCAATGATGTTGCATTCAGTTCCAGCAAAACTACCTTTTATATTCTATTTTGTGGCTAACAAAGGATCATACACTGTACCCATATATCCATAATGCATTGATTCTAACTTTTTCCATTTACAATATTTTGCTTACCAAAACCTTTTGCATTCCTTTTGCCAATTGAAGAATTATTGGACTTACAAACTGATAAAAGGTTAGCAACCTGAAACATTAACTTGTTTTTTCTCCACAGATGTCACCCAACGTCCTGAGAATTTCTTGTATTTTGTATTTTTATTTCAGACTACATGGCAGAATGGGGCTGGATTCCCACCAGGCTGCTGCCAAGTGCTCCCTAGAGATTGCGAAGAGGTGATTGAGGCCAGTTTTAAATATTGTTTTCAGTGCTCCTGTAAGGCAGAAGGTGGCCTATGGGCCTCATCAAGAAACCTAGGGATTCTCAGTTCTGGTTGCCCTTTCAGAACCACCCGCCACCCACTACACTCACTGTAAATCATGGTGGCTTGGTCCTTGTATCTGTGATTAATTACACAGACTTGCTGCTGAGCACATTGTAAACAATGGCTACTTTATCACCACACCCAAAATACTCAGCATGCCCAAAACAATATGCAGTCTTAAAGAATAAATACACAGGGTGTTCCTGAACAGGTATTCCACTCATGAATCTTAACAATAACATAATGTAACAACAATACATTCCTACACTTTTCTTTTTGTTTGTTTATTTTTCAGGATGTGGGTGTAGCAGACTAGGCCAGTATTTATTGCCCATCACAAGTTGCCCTTCAGAAGATGGTGGTGAACTGCCGACCTAAACCAAAGCAGTCCAACTGTTGAACATACACCAATGGTGCCAGTAGGTAGGAAATTCCAGGATTGAAACCCAGCAACATTGAATGAGCAACAATATATTTTAAATTCAGGATGGTGCATGAGTTGGAGGAAGTCTATAAGTAGTAGTGTTCATGTGTACCTGAAGCCCTTGCTCTCCTTGTGACGAAGCCGGTGGTTTAGGAAGTACTCTCAGAATAACCAAGCTAAGTCATTGTAGTGCGATTCTTAGATGAGACTCACGGAAGTCACTGTGTGCTAGTGATGGAAAGAATGAATGTGTGAGTTGGTGGATGGGCTCTAGGCTGGTGTTGAACTTCTGACGTTTAGTTCGAGCTGATCCTATTCAGGCCAGCAGAGAATATTGCATCAGGTATGTGGCTCACGCCTTGCTGATGGTGAAAAAAAATTGGGGATATAGGAGGCACCACAGGATACCCAGTCTCTAATTCTCTCTTGTACCCAGGATATATGGCTGGTCCCATTGAGTTTCTTCCCAATGGTTATCCCCAGGATGTTAATGATGGGGAATTCAGCAATGGTAATTCCTTTGAATGCCAATATATGGTAAAACATTCTAGTTAGAGGTGACCATTATCATTGAACATAGAACAGTGCAGCACAGAAATGGACCCTTCAGCCCACAATGTTTGTCCCAAACTTGATGCCAAGTTGATCTTATCTCATCTGCCTGTACGTGATCCATATCCTTCTATTCCTGTCAGAAACCTTTAATTGAAATAACCTTTCTCCCACTCTTTATATCATGGTGTTAAAATGCCTTTTAAATATGAGGAACATTTCAGATTCTTCTGCCATCCTTAAGATTATCCATTTTAGATTTCCTGATTGTGGAAAGTGTTTTTGAGCTTTAAAGGAATACTCATTTCATGTGATTCTTTGTGAACCACAATGCTGTGATCATTGATCTTTCCATGCTACTTGAAAAATGACATTGTTTGCTTTGCCATACGGTTACTGTGTTTCACAGAAAACTCTTCTGCTGTAAACCTCACAGGAGAGGTTTACCTGAATGCCACCAGGAGTATAGGGAATTACCTTTCAGGAGAGGTTGGACAGACGTGGATTGTTTTCTCTGGAACGTCAGAGGTTGAGGAGAGACATGATAGAAGAATGTAAAATTGTGAGGGGTATAGATAGGGCATAACCTTTATGCCAAGGTGAAAAAATCAAAGACTAGAGAGTATTGCTTTATGCTGAGAGGGTAAAAGTTTAATGAAGATGTACATCATCATATTTTTAGACAAAAAGTGTTGGGTGCCTAGAATGTGGAGGCAGGTACAATTGTGACATTTAAGAGCTTTTAGATATTCATATGGATATGCAGGGAATGGGGATATATGGATCAAGCACTGACAAAGAACATTAATTTAACCTGGCATCATGTTAGGCAAGGACATTGTGGGCCAAATGGCTAGTTCCTGTGCTGCACTATATGCTATGTTCACTGGAAGTGCATCCCTGAGCTTCAATTGACTTTGATTTCATCTGTTTCTTTTCATGTACTGCCAGGATGTTTTGGCTTTGTAAGTTTTGTGTAGATTTCCACCTAGAGTGATTTAGCATGGATTTTGCCACTTTGAGGTAGGGTGGACTTTAACCTCACTGCACTCCAATTCCAAAAAAATGCAGGGAGCTACACCAGTCATCGTACATAGCCTTGTTAGACCTCACTAATGTCTTTGATTCCATCAATCAGGAGGGACTGTGGAACACCCCCTCCTCAAACTTGGCTGCTCACAGAAAATCATCTCCATCTTTGTTCCATTGAATGAATCAATAATCTACAGCAGAGTGATTCTCATCAGGCTGGTGTCAAGGTTGCATCATTGGCCTAAGAGTCTTACAGCAGGAATCTCAAGGCTTTGCAGAAGTTCCACTAAAGCTGCCTCCATGTGATGATTCAAATTCACTGAAAGGATAAATTGACCAACATCATTTTCCTCTTCCAAGCCACCATCCAAAGCAACAAGGTCTTAGTTGGGCAGGTAATGTTGTTTTCAAGGTTGACTCCAGATTCCTGAGACAGGCACTCTATACTGAACACTGTGGAAGGAGGTTATTGCATGGATAGAGAAAAGCACTAAAGAATGTGGTTAAGCTTCCTTCAAGAAGTGCAACATCTCCAGCAATTCCTGAGAACACGACCCGTTTAAAATGGACGAGGTACATTCAGGATGAGTACAGAGAACCTTGAGTCCATGCATGGGGACCACACAGGGACCCAGAGTAAGCTGCAGAAGGAATTTATTACCTTATAAACCAACCCACCCCCTCTCCTCGCTGTCTGCCATCACCTACTTCATTTGTGGAAGAATCTGAAGTTTCCCTATTAACTTCAGCCAATTTTAAGCACTGGAAACTGGAATGGAAGCAGTCTTAGAGGACTGCCTAAAAAAACTTTACCTTGCAGGGTACATTTCATGGGAAGCCCACAAGCACAATGGAAATATATGTGCTTTGGACAGTATTCTTGTCACTGAATGTGACATTGCTCTTTAGTATTGTAAGAATATGATAACATTCTTGCTTCAATAAACTGCCTTTGATGTGAACAGTTTGGACTTTCTTGAGTTCACATAATTCTCTCCATTTCATCAATGGTGCTTGAAGAACAAGTTGTGTTTTTGTGAAGTGTGAAAATGAGATTGGTTGCAATTTTTCTGCAGTCACCACTCTTGATTGACGGTATGTTATCCAGCTTCACTGTTTGCAGAATACCAATGTTGCAATCAATCTTTGGGATGGTAGCCTTCACAGATGTGAAAGTATCAGTTTCTATAATGAAGGACTACAAATTAAGCAGCTATAATTACAAGCAAGTGATATGTAGAGTGTTGATTTGCAAAATCAGCATTAATGTAAACCCATGATCTTTTGGATAACTAATATTTCTACTAGTTCTTGTAGATTTGACATCATGGTTACTTGAAACGTTTGACATTTGACATTTCCTCCCACACTCCAAAGACGTACAGGTATGTAGGTTAATTGGCTGGGTAAATGTAAAAATTGTCCCTAGTGGGTGTAGGATAGTGTTAATGTACGGGGATCGCTGGGCGGCACGGACTTGGTGGGCCGAAAAGGCCTGTTTCCGGCTGTATATATATGATATGATATGATATGATAATATGTTTTTCATTACCAATTGTTCAGTGTTCAAGAGTCCTTAATAGCCTATGTGAACTGCATCCAAAGAGCATTCCATGAGTGACTGTGGGATGATGGTGAATTACCTCATTCTGCAAGACCAGAGTTAGGTGAAATTACGAGTTGTGCAAATCTTGCCATGTTTGCGTGCCATTTCCCTGACATGTTTCCATTCTTGTGACTATGTACAGAGTTAAAGAGCAACACTTTGCTTTATGGCAACTTAGACTTTATTCAGCATTACCATTTGGGGCATTGCGTTCAAGCTAGCATAAGCAACATGTTATACCATAATCTTTTCTTCACGATAAATGGGGTCTGTTGCGGGCAACAAAAGGAGGCTTTTATAAAGTGATGGACCAATGCTTGAAACTCAGAAGCGAATCAGAGTTGTCTGAGATTACAAAGAATCTCAGTATTACAGTGGTAACAGCTTGGATGGAGGCCAATTGGCCTGTCACATTTGTACTAGCTCTATATAAAAACATTGGAACTGATGACTCTCACCTGCTCTCTAGCATGCCACATTGATACTATAGGAGCTGAATTTATTACAATAATGTCCCCAGAACTGTCAAAGGTGTAGTATGATTTTCATTCAATTGCAAACATACACAAACATGAAGAAATTAGTTTGAAGAATGATTAAGTTGTTTGAGGAGAATATAAACCAATCAACAGAATACCAGAATTCAACTTTCTACGTTTGGAATAGAACAACTTTGAATTAATGTTATTACAGCTATGGTGGTGATATACTGAATTCCTTGTGGATAATGCATTTGTAATGTATAGAAAGACTGGACAGTGCACGGCAACATTCTTATTAATGATCTTACAGGTTTTTACACGTCATAAACAAAGCAGAGCATTACACATCTATTCAGTAGTTTCTGTCAAAGCAAATTGTAGGCATTGAGATTAGCCATTCAATGATGCATGAAAAATAAAAGGCTTTTTATTTAAAATAATATTTTGTATTTTTAATGGACAAAGAAGGGATTTATTACATATCCTTTTCACCTTTTAAAGACTTAACATTTTTACGTCATTCTTTTCTGCTTGTAATTGCACGCCTGGAAATCAAGGAGAAGATTCTGCACATCTGTGTTTACTAAGACAAATGCTGATTAATCTAATAGCACATGTTTGAACTGTCAAATTGTATTCTTGACATTAGCAAAATAGCAGGCGTGTGACTCTCACGCTATGAATCAACACCATATCAAGTTAATTTCAAAGCAAAACATAGGTCGGTTTGAATTATTGAATAAAATTTGTTACATGATTTCAGAATGGCAGGCAGAGACTAGTGGGGTACCGCAAGGCTCGGTGCTGGGACCGCAATTATTTACAATATACATTAATGACTTAGATGAAAGGATTAAAAGTAACATTAGCAAATTTGCGGATGACACAAAGCTGGGTGGTAGTGTGAGCTGTGAGGAGGATGCTATGAGGATGCAGGATGACTTGGACAGGTTGTGTGAGTGGGCGGATGCATGGCAGATGCAGTTTAATGTGGATAAATGTGAGGTTATCCACTTTGGTGGCAAGAACAGGAAGGCAGATTATAATCTGAATGGTGTCAAGTTAGGAAATGGGGAAGTACAAAGAGATCTGGGTGTCCTTGTTCATCAGTCACTTAATGTTAGCATGCAGGTACAGCAGGCAGTGAAGAAAGCTAATGGCATGTTGGCCTTTATGACAAGAGGAGTTGAGTATAGGAGCAAAGAGGTCCTTCTGCAGTTGTACAGGGCCCTAGGGAGACTGCACTTGGAGTACTGTGTGCAGTTTTGGTCTCCAAATTTGAGGAAGGATATTCTTGCTATTGAGGGCGTGCAGCGTGGATTCGCTAGGTTAATTCCCGGAATGGCGGGACTGTCGTATGTTGAAAGACTGGAGCGACTAGGCTTGTATACGCTGGAATGTAGAAGGATGAGAGGGGATATTATTAAAACATATAAGATTATTAATGGATTGGACACATTAGAGGCAGGAAACATGTTCCCAATGTTGGAGGAGTCCAGAATCAGGGGCCACAGTTTAAGAATAAGGGGTAGGCCATTTAGAACGGTGATGAGGAAAAATGTTTTCAGTCCAAGTGTTGTAAATCTTACCTCAGAAGGCAGTGGAGGCCAATTCTCTGGATGCTTTCAAGAGAGAGCTAGATAGAGATAGCGGAGTCAGGGGTTATGGGGAGAAGGCAGGAACGGGGTACTGATTGTGAATGATCAGCCATGATCACACTGAATGCTTGAAGGGCTGAATGGGCTACTCCTGCACCTATTGTCTATTGTCTATTGTCATGACTTTTTTCATTAAGTGTGAAAATTAGAATGTAAAATATTCCTCGTCAAAATTATCAATGTTTTGACCATTTGACATATAGATGTTTCAGTAAATACAGCACTCAGTAGTGAAACTGAAGGTCTACAAACTTTCAGGTTATTTTCCAGTTTTTTATGTAATATTCCCATTGTTTCATATCCTGTATTTTAAGTAGTACTAGACCATGGTGTATAGCCAAAATAATGAGATGAAGCAAAAATAAATAAATCTGTTTTTACAAAGAAAAATATCAGTTATGTCCCTGTTTTCATCAAATCCTTAGGCTAATTTATACCAGAAAGACTACATTAATTTTGCAATTAAATAACTCTATAAAAGCCAAATTCTGATTATGCTAATGATTTTTATTTATCACCTGATTAGATGGTTTTCTGATGTCCCAAGTTTTTGCAGCTGAACGTGAGTAGCAGTGCCCCTTTGGTCACGCGTGAAATGCGTCACGTGTGGAACCATTTTTATATTTATTGTTTCTTTTTTTATTGTTTATATTTTGTGTTTAAGCTTTCCATTGAAATACTTAATAATGAATAGAACTTAAAATCATGAAATAAAAATCTAGTTTATTCACCTATTTTAGCGATGTCTCATTCTGTAGTCCCTCTATAGTTCTGTAGTTATTTGTAGCGCTATAACTGGATTTTTGCACTCATCATGTTTTTTAAATTTAAACAACGCGATTATAATGACCCTGGCATGAACTGCGGGCCTCATGGTGGGTTAGGTGGCAACATTTTGTAAGGGAGCTTCAAAATCAGTAAGTGTCCCAAATACCTTATATGTTTTATAATTTTTTTTTCTCTTGTTTTTTTCAAATTTTGAAAGTATTAGATTTGGTCAAATGATGGTCTATTCGGACCACAAATTAGCTCAAAAGGGTCATAGGTAGGATCCATTTTTAATCCTGTGGTATTTCATTATCATATCATCATATACATACAGCCGGAAACAGGCCCTTTCGGCCCACCAAGTCCGTGCCGCCCAACGATCCCCGTACATTAACACTATCCTACACCCACTAGGGACAATTTTTACATTTACCCAGCCAATTAACCTACATACCTGTACGTCTTTGGAGTGTGGGAGGAAACCGAAGATCTCGGAGAAAACCCACGCAGGTCACGGGGAGAACGTACAAACTCCTTACAGTGCAGCACCCGTAGTCAGGATCGAACCTGAGTCTCCGGCGCTACATTCGCTGTAAAGCAGCAACTCTAACGTTCAAATTTGGCCACCCATGTCACAGCTTGGTACCCTTATTTACACAATCACCCATATATCCATGAATTCTACTACATTGCAAAGAAAGTTCAATTGTTTCCTTTAATTATTCAAAAAATTGCTTGCATTAGAAAAATTATCTGTGCAGGAAAAGTATGAGGAGCACTTCATAAGTAGTATGAGCCGTACAAGTTATGTGCCCTTTTAAACTCATAAGTGTGTACACCAATTAAAAAAAGGTCTTTAAAATATAAAGGCCCTTTTCATCAATTTCATCAATTATTCCAATTATATCAGGATCATCTGCCCACATTGTGCACCTATTCTCTAACGGCAAGCTAGAATGCAGAGGGTCTTGTCAACAAGGCAAATGATTGGTAACTGTTTTAAAATGTCTCAGACATTTTGATACATTTGAAAACTACTGTATTGGAATTGAAGCAATCAATTGAAAATATAAATAAACTGCAGACAGTCATAATCTAAAAACATTATTGAAAATAAGTTAAGGGGAATTTATCTCAATAACCTAAGGTTTCCAATTGTTTGCACAGTATGCTCCACTGAAATCAGCAGAATCTTGGATCTTGTGCCACATCTGAGCTAGTGTAGGATTCAAGAGACAATTCCCATAGCAATGTCCCGGAGGATCCATTCGTAGTGTCCAGGTCAATAGTTATCCCTTAATGAACATCTCAAACAAAGCAGACTGCATCGTCATTGCTACCTTGCTGTCTGTATAATCTAGTTGTGTGTCATATTTCCATTTTATAACAGTAACCAATTTTCAAATATTTAATTGGATAAAATATGATTTGAGATGAATGAGGATGATAAAATATATTGTATATGTTAGCGATTTTCTGTTAATCAAATGTTAATTATTTGTTGATGATGTCGCTAATTATGTAACATTTGTTAATCCATCATTAACCACATGAGGAATATGGATCCGTTTTTAATGAGGAATTAATCATTGTAAGTGAGCAGTCATCATTGACAAACTTAACTGATTGAACAAATTGGGCCTGTAATGTGAACTCTGATAAAGAGTGCAGATACATCCCACTATCACTAACTGATAGTACGAACATTATGTTCAACTCATGTTATACTTTGGGATGTCCATGCTTGCAAATTGTACTCTGTTGATTGGGGCAAAAAAAGATCTGCGTGTAAACTTGTTTTGCTATTTGATGTGAATGTTTACAGTTTGAAAACTTTTTTTTTTAAAGTCCTAACAGTGGCTCATAAAAAAAGTCCAACATGAGATACACCTGGGCATTTTAAACCCACTTTGGATTCACGTTATGCTTGGTGTTGATCTTGCATATTGAGAAATATCTCTTCAACGGAATCTCATGTTACACACAGAGTATAAAAAGCTGAACAATTTATGTTCACCTTGATTGTAATCCACAGCAGAAATGGCAGCACACGGGCATGAAATGGGCTGTATAATGCTCCTTAAATGATTTTTTGAAATAACCCCCTCCTAGACATCTATCATTGCTTGCAACAGAGATAATTTCCATTTTGTTTCCTTCAGCCATAACTGGAGGGCAGCAAATTAGATGTTTTCAATACATAGCAATAAGGTCTGGAAATGCTGTTGGGTCATGCTGCTTGTTTCAGTGCCATGCAATTGAAAGTGCACTTTGGATGGAGTGAGAAATGATAATGATAATTTCCACATATTTTTATGTCACTGAGACGCTTCCGTAGCTGGGTTGGATTTGTACAGCGGACAAGCTTCAAGTGAGGTCATTCTCCATGAAGTGTTCCACTTGGAGCACTGTCTGGGAAATTCAATCACATCACCTTGGCTGCAACGATCGCTGTAACTAATAGTATGAAAATTACATTCAACTCAACTTATACACGCTTGCAAATTGTACGCTGAGGTTTAGGGCAAAAAAAGATCTGCTTTCAAATTTGGTTTCAATTTGAGAGTACTGGTGTGAATGGTCACATTTGAAAACTTTTTAAAAATCCCAATGGTATGTTATAAAAGGTTCCAACCTTCCAACTTCCAAGATCCCTGCTCCAAAGTACCAACCCACTGCCTCACTTCAAACACTGATTTCACCCTCTGAACTGATACCTCATTTGCCAGACCCTATAGCCTGATTATGCTGTAGCCCTAATCATATGGACTCTTGATCACCAAGCCCTCCAAGAGCACAAGGTCCCCAAACCTCCAACTCCCTTTTAGCTATCCCTCTGTATCTTCCTTGCCCCAGCAACCTCAATTCCTGATGCCACTACTGGGTCCCAAAGTCTCATTCTTCAAGGACTCACTGATAATAAGCCCCCCAACTACTGGTTCAATTTCTCTGATTGCTGCTTCCTCCCCAACTGGTTCTGATCCTTTCTTTATAGACACCCATTACTCTGGCTCTTTACTCATTACTCAGATCACTTGCTCTCTGCCCATTGACCAGCCTTCTGGACTTGGACTCGGAATCAGACATAACATGTTATTTTGTGTGCAAATGTGCAATGTCAGTTCAGCTGCCTCTGGGGATGTGTTAAAATGTGCAATTTCTTTGTTTAATTTTCTTACTGAGCATGGGTCAGAAATCTATGTGAATTCAGCTGTAAACAAACATTAGACAGTCAAATTCAAAATAAAATGTTAAAGATTAGAAAATGGTAAATTCAATTTGCAAATCACACCAATTTTTTTTTAAATTGCAGTTTAATCGTGAATAACTGGATTAAAGCAGAAAACCATGTAGCACGTCATGTGACGTGTCGTCCTGGTTGCTTAAAGCTATGGAAGGGGAAGTTCTTTATCCTCCTTTATGTGCAACTTGTAAAAGCTTATATATTGAGGTTTTATCGAGTTTAACTCAAATTCTGGAATCTGTTTGTGGCAGAATTATGATCAAATAATCTGAAGTTGATTATGGGTAAATTCTGTATCCTAATGGATCAGATGGTAATTGTAAATCTCTTGGCTGGAATTTACTCTTATGGTTCATGACATCTGCTGATCTCTTTTAATCACTCCCAGGTATAAATCATTTTCCATATATTTAATGATGGCAGTGTCATTACCCAGGATTGTTGCAGTTTGCTATCATAAATGATCAATTAACAATTTGACCTATAAAGGACAGTTTTAAATATGTTTAGGATCCAGATGGAAGAACCGACTATTGATTACACATTACAAATCTTTTACTTTTATCAATTTATAGCAACAAACTATTAATGTTCCCTTTATCTTAGGCAATAGCAATGACTGAAGTAATAGAATCAAAGAGTCATGGAGCATGGAAACAGGCTCTTCAGCCCAACTCATTCATGCCAACCAAGATGTCTAATTGATCTAATCCCATTTGCTTATGTTTGACCCATATCCCTCGAAAACTTTCAGAGCAATTAAATTCTCCAAATTGTCTTTTAAAAATTGTAATTGTACTCACTTACTTCACTCTCCCTGTATGTAAAATATATTCATCGGGTGCCCTTTAAATCTTTCCCTTCTCACTTTAAACCTATATCCTATCATTTTGAACACCCCCAACTCTGGGAAAACGACTGTGACCATCTATCACACCAATATCACTTGTGATTTTATAAACCTCTATAAGATCTTCCTCAGCCTCCTTTGCTCCAGGGAAATCAAACCCAGCCAGTCCAATCCCTCATTATAACCCAAGTCCTCCAATCTCAGCAACATCATTGTGAAACTTCTGTGCACCTTCTTTAGCTTAGTCATATCTTTCCTAGAATATGATGACCATAACTTCACACAATATTCCAGGTGTGGTTTCACCCAACATCTTGTTCAGCTGCAACATAACATCCCAATTCTTGTACTCAGTGCGCTTCTAATGAAGGGAAGCATACCATACACCCTCTTCACCACCTTATCTACCTGTTTTACTACTTTCCGGGAACTATGTACTTGTACCCCTTGGTCTCTCTGTTCTACCACACTTCCCAGGGCCTGTCTTTCATTGTGTATACCCTGGTCTGGTTTAATTTCTCAGATCCTCCATTCTTTCAGTACCTCACTCATGGCTAAGGAAGATACAAAAGTCTTTGCCATGGCATCACGTTGCACTTATCTGAGTTAAATTCCACCTTCCAATCTTTGGCCCACTTTCCCAGTTGATTCTGTTATAATCTTAGAAAACCTTCTTCACTGTCCACTGGTGCCATCCATAAACATACATCATGCCAGCTACCTTCTGATCCAAATCATTAATATATATGGCAAACAACACACCACCAATCTGAAACAAATCCTCCATCACCACTCTTGCAGGTGTCAGAGTTTATGGGAAGAAGGCAGGAGAATGGGGTTAGGAGAGAAAGATAGATCAGGCATGATTGAATGGCGGAGTAGACTTGATGGGCCAAATGGCCTAATTCTGCTCCTATCACTTATGATCTGATGATGTTATGATCTTATGATTCCAACAAGCCAATTTTGGCTAATTCACATTGGACCTCACTTTCTTGGTCAGTCTACTATGCAGGACCACGTCAAAAGCCTTACTACAGTCCATGAAGACAATGTCTCGGGCACTGCTTTCGTCAAACTTCTTGGTCACCTCTTGAAAAAACTCAATTAAGTTCATTAGACTCAATTACCATTTACAAAGCCATGCTTTTCAATTTTACATTGACAATTATTCCCTTTTATTCTGAGTCCTCTCTCCACATTTGCTCCCAATTTCAAATCCCCACCTTTGTACTTCCTACAGTTCAGAATACGGTTTATATAGATCATGACAGGATTAGCTTCAACTTTAATGAGAAACAAATCACATGCACTTTATGAAGAAATTAATATACCAGTCCCCTGGGACCAATATAAATCAATCCATTTTTCTTCGGAAATGGATGGACAAATGAAAATGTCAAACATACCAAATTTACCAAATGTACTCATTTAAGAGCACTCCGCACAAACTAACCAGCTGAATATAGCTTAGGGTTGTCACAAACCTTTGATCCTTGAACAGTTGCGGGCGTTAGCTCCATGCTTATTGTGCCACACAGCCTTATGAGTTAATTAGTTTTAGAAATTCTGGAGTATTTTTTTGTTCTAAGTTGGCAGAATGTTTCAAAGCTGTCAATGGTTTGGAGCAACATCAGACTTTGGGGACAGCCTGATCTGTCTGGCAACTGTTGTTTGGGTTAATATCTCAGCTGCCAACAACTAAACAAATAGAGATAGAATGTGATGCTTTACTATAGTCAGCAGTCGATTAAGCAATTTTGGCTTCGTTAATCATCACCTTAAGAATATTTTCCGATGATTGATTGAGATTCAGCAGGTAGCAGGTATACTGGTTTCATTGGTGAGTCAGTTAGTTAGTTTGTAGCTTAGACTTTTTGCATGTTAATATCTCGGCTAACCTGTCCTAGACTCGGCCTATACATGTAATTATGAACCAGTGCCTCAACTGTTTAGACGTTTAAAAAGATTCAGCATGTCACTGAATGCTCCAACAAATTCCCACCAACGCACTGTAAAAAGTATCTTGACTGGCCTGGCACAGCAATTCTAATGCACCGGAAAACACAAGAGGATACAGAGCGAGGTGGACTCAACCCTGCCTCAAGAAGGTGCCATCTACCATAAAGAACCCCAACCGTTCTGACCATGCCCTCTTCATGCTCCTACCATCGGGTCTCACACCTGAAGTCTCACACTACCAGGTTTGGGACCAGTTACTTTCCTATGTGTCAGATTCTTGAGTGGCACTACTCTAATACTACTTTGGCAAAAGAACACTGCAGACTATCGGTGTACGAAAGAACTGCAGATGCTGGTTTAAATCGAAGGTAGGCACAAAATGCTGGAGTAACTCAGCGAGAAAGGCAGCATCTCTGGAGAGAAGGAATGGGTGACGTTTCGTGTCATGACCCTTCTTCAGACTGATCATCTCTACAGACTACAGACCATCTCTTGTACTACCATGGACTTGTTTTCTAATTGTGCATCTTTTACACATATGTCCTGTTTGTTTGCACAGTTTTTCTTTCTTTTCACTGTCTTGCAGAATTTATATATCATTTTTAATATATTTAACATATAATTTATGATTTTGTGTTTTTCTATGTGCCTGTAATGTTACTTCAAGCAAGATTTTCATTGTACCTGTACCTCACTATTCTTGTACATATGACAATAAATTCAACTTGACTTGATACAATCACATAGACGAATAACACTGTTATTTTGTATTGTTCTTTTTGTAAACCAGCACCTGCAGTTCCTTGTATCAACACTATTGTTAACATCATCTGTAGGATGGCTCAGATGATTCTTTTAATTTGTAAGTTACCTTTGCTTATCATTTCATATTTGCGGCAAGACATAGATAAGTTACGTAGTTCCATTGGAAATATTTGAGAGGATGGAGTTAAACTGTCTGCAGATGCTAACTTGAGGTAGGTGGACAAACATTCACTTGCACAAATTCAGCCTGACAAGTTTGAAACAGATTTATCATGCCAGCCTGGTACAAAGATTTCCATGCATCGGACAATTAAGGGGAGGATGTTTATGTGTGCACTGCTGATACTGAAATCAGAGAACTCACCCCAAATCCTTTCCAGCAGACGGGAACACATAACCTCGAGGTCAACTTGTCACAGTAAGATACCTCAGTTAGAAAGTAACAGATGTTACACAGGTTGTAATGATCTACAAAAGAGACAGTAATAGTGAGTGGCAGAGCACCTGCAGAATGCAACTACAAAGAGGTTTATGCTGACATAACTTCCTTCATACCTGACCTTCCAAGACTTCTGTAACATCTTGGAAAGACATTCTTGGAGCTGAACTTTATTAGTTCCTTTCCCCGGGGAATTTCTTCATCCTTCCTTGCAATTTGGGAAATAATACACAAATTAAATACATATTAAAGTGTTTTATAAATTCCTTACTGATTACCTTCTTGGTTTTCTGCATTTAATTCTAAGGGATGAACAATTAGTGACAAACTATTATACTTGAACGAAGCCATTTGGCTATAATGACTGTTGCATTGTGTAGTATTCTGGTCCTTGCATCTTTGTTCAAAATGGTTCTCTATCTTGACAGCTAGATTATTTTACATTCCTTTTTAACCTCACTGGGAAGATTATAAATAGTAAGAATAAATAATATTGAGAACCAACAAAATTGTCATGAAGTCCAAAACTATCACTCCTTTAAAAAAAATAAAGATTCCCTTTCATTTTCTCTGCCATAAATATCATAGCCTTCACCAATCTCACTCATAAACCTTGCAGGTCCACCCTTAAGAGCTATATATGCAAAAACCCTCCATAGTTTAAAGGTTTCCTTAAACCAATGCATCACTTTTCCCCCTATGCATCCCCAATATCAGCAGATGGAGTTTCCACTCCAGAAAGAGCCTGGGTAAGCTGCAATTGTGGGGAGAGGCTGGAGTGAATGCTGTGAAGTTTCAGATAGTGACGATCAAGGTACCAGATTATTAGTGAAATGCATTGAGTTCACTTATGTCCTGGAAGGAACAAAATTGCTCAAATGTGCCCAGTCTGGTCCATATGTGATTCTAACCTACCAATTTAATTGATTCCTATTTATCTTGAGAAAGGCCACTACACTCTTAAGGAGCAAATGAAGAGAGGAAATAATTACAGATTTTGCTGGCACTCTTCACATCCATGAAATATTTTTTTTACATCCTAAGCTATTGCCAATTCATCTTTGAATATTTCAGGCTTTGGTTAGTGGGATAAGACTCTATTTAGGGTATGTATTTATTATGTATTAAGGAAATAGAAACACTATTGGATGGATATTTCAGTAGTTGCTTCATAGACATTTAAACACGCATCTGATATTCCATACAAGAGCAACACCTCGTTGATTAAAAATATAAGATATATAAAATCTGAAAAATATAAGGTACGTTAACAGTTGGACATGCCTAGAGAATTAGGTGCTTCATTTCTCAGCACTGATTTCCAATAGAGCAATGAGTTTAGCCCCAAAAAAAACACTTTGGGGATAATTCAATATAATATCAAAGTTGAACATGCCTTTGGCAGGGAGAACACAGCCTTTAAACTAGCTTCTACAGAGTTGTCTGAAAGCCAGGACAATAAAGCGGCATTTCTCTCTTTCCTTTGATTTCATTATGTACGGTATTAGCGCAGATCCAGCAGTTCTCAGAACTTTGTTGATTATACTCTCAACTTACAGCCTTAAAAAATGGCAGAGGTTCAGCAGCGCCCCAGAGCAAATAGGTCTTTACACATCTTCTACCAAGTCACGATAGTAGATCAAGTTGAAAATTCTCTCTCCAGATGTGCAAAAGCTAATTAATGGTTTAACTAAATATTAGCAATCATCCCAGAAAGGCTGTGAGTTGCTGCTGTCATTGCTGGGATATTCACATTGACAAATGAGCTGGGCAGAAGGTATCAATTTACTCAGATGACTTTGCTTGATCAATGTTCATGGACTCAATGTCCAAAGTCTCATTTAAGTAATGTCTAGTATTAATACTTCAACCATAGAAATGTATTTCAATGGGAACACCATGACCTTTACCACAGGATATGCAGCATTGTAATGTTATTTCAAGTTCTCTTCCAGTTCATGTGCCCTTGTACATATGTCCCCATTCTGTCATCATCACATGGAATTTTCTATGGAGTTCCAGTACATGTGCATTGCGGGCGTAAGGAGACCTTTGCTAGATATAGAAGGACCATCTCATCTGCTTAGGCCAACTATCGATGACAATCAATCTGGACTTCCAGTATTGCCAACATGTCAGGAACAATTTTAAATCAATATGATGAAAGAAGCAATGCTGCTTCTTACCGATTAAAGAACATATCAAAAATTTTGTTTATGATTTTCAGCATCTCTTTTTTTAACTTTAATGTATAAAACACTGTTCTGCTGATATAATCATCTCTAAAATGGAAAAGCCTATTGCAATCAATGTTGTAACTAATTTATGTTCCAGGAAGAGTGAACTGAACAGTTTTTTTAACCTATAAGTTTGTGTTTAGACACTGAGTTATGCAGAAAAATGAAGTAATCTGATCTCCACCATTCACCCTGATATGGTAATCGGTTTGTAGCATTTAGAAAGCACTGTAATGTATATGTAGAGTTATGAGTTGATATTCAATATGGTAAACTCAAGCTTTGCTGCAGGGTTTGTTTACTGTACCTTTTAGCTGACAATCTGTTCCAGCTGAGTTTTGAAGCTGTATTGATGCTCTTAGCTTTTTTAACTCTTTCACTGGGATGCATCATTCCGCTGATCCTTAACACCACCACCCCCAACTCCAACACCTCCCAACCTGGCAAATATGCGATGTGTGCGACTGAAAAGTATCTTCTGCCATCTTGTGGCGGCTGTTTCAAGTTTTCCTTCCTACTTAGTCATTCTTGAACAGCAGCCTATTGTGGGATCACTTTCACAAGTGTAATTCAATGTAACTGTAAATTTAATGGAAACTAGTAGGTTATAGATAATTAGTTGGCGATTATGAAATAAGTCAAGTAATCTTTAATGTTTTAATGTACGACAGATTAGGTGCCATTGTTTCATCAATCTTTTGCCATTTTTTAATGTCAACAGAATGCAGCATTGAAAGGTGTTAGAATGCCTCAAAGATTATATCTATCAATTTGAGTCAGATTTGTATCTTCTTAGTCACGGTTTCAAGGTTTCAAGGCCAGTTTATTGTCACATGTACCAATTAAGGTACAGTGAAATTAGAGTTACCATACAGCCATACTAAGTGAAAAGCAACAAGACACACAACCACATAAAAGTTAACAAAAACATCCATCACAGTTGATTCCACATTCCTCACTGTGTTGGAAGGCAATAAAGTTCAATCTTCTTCCCCTTATTCTCCCGTGGTCGGGGCAGTCAAACCATCCGCAGCCGGGGCGATCAAAGCCCCCACAGCTCGACAATCAAAGCCCCCGTCGGGGTGATCAAAATTCCCGTGTCAGGGCAGTTGAAACTCACTCCGCGGCATAGAGCTCCTGAGTCGGCCTCATCTTACCAGAGACTGTGGGCTTCACGATATTAAAGTCCACAGGCCCCACGGTTGGAGCTTCGATCCCTGGCAAAGAGATTGCAAGCTCCGTGATATTAAAGTCCCGCAGACTCCCGCGGCTTGGAGCACCGGGTCGGTCTCCAGGTAAGGCCGCCAACTCCACGATGTTAGGCCGCAGTGGGGACGGAGATACCATATGGAAAAAAATTGCATCTCCGTCGAGGTAAGAGATTGAAAAAAAAAGTTTCCCCCAACCCCTTCCCCCCCCCTCCACCCCCCACATAAAACAAATCAAGGAACACTAAAACATACTTTAACACCTACTGAAAATATCAAAAAGAAGAAAGGACAAACAGACTGCTGGTGGCGCCACCCGGTCGGTCCCCTTATATATTGAGAATCACTTTGAAAGAGAAGTTTGAAATAAAAGATAGCCTTTGATTTTTCAGAAAAGAGTATTCTGTAAGTTCCGAGCCAAAAGTAGAAAGCCCACATGGGGATCAGGATCAGGATCGAGGAGGCAAATCATTACTATTGGGCCTCATTTAAATGGAAGTCTTCAAACCGCTGCTCAAGATGAGGGAGTAGTGATTTATTCACTGCCAAAAAACCAATGTGAATGGTCATCAGCAGGAGCAGGAAGGTTGTTGTGGAGCAAGGATGTTCCTACAAGACAGAGGATGAGGAAGTTGGTTATTCTCTTTTGATTGGGAAGGAGGTTTAGTTCACACTGACATACTTAATCACCGTGTTATGGCGAGTCCGAAACTTGTTGGTTGTAGACGAAGTTTATTGCAGCCGCAATACACGAATACAGAGTTAAACAACAAGGTACAGGACAACCAATACAAACTTACTGTCTTCCTTGAAGACTTCGCCGAACTGACTAAAACGGGCGCCAAACGCGCACCTGACATCGCTGGCCAATCAGCGATGTCGCTCCCTGGACCAATCCCCACGGTCGCGTTCCCACGTGACCTCGCTGGCCAATCCGAGGGTTCGACGACCTGGACCATTCTCTATGGTCGCTACATGACCCCCCCCCAGAACCCGAGGTGCGGAACCTAGCTGGGAGCCGGATTTCGCGACCATAACGAGTACGGAGAGGGACAGCCTGAACCACAGGAGCCGGAGGTTCCGGACTTGGAGGAACAGCCGGAACGAGAGGTTCTGGAGGAACTACTGGCACGGGGGGTTCTGGAGGAACTGCCGAAACGGGGGGTCCTGGAGGAACTGTCAGAACGGGGGTTTCAGGACTGGGCGGAACTAACGGAGGTCGGCCTCTCCTAGGGGTTTGACCGACCAGGACTGGTTGATCCGGGTCCAAATGGGCAGGTTTGAGCCGGGACACCGAGACGAGTTCACTCTTGCCGCCCATGTCTAAGGTGAAAGTAGCCGTTCCCTTACGTAAAACCCGGAACGGCCCTTGATAGACCTTCTGCAACGGGGCGCGATGGGCATCTTTACGCAGAAAAACAAACTCACAGTCCTTCAGGGAAGACGGTTCATGTACCATGGGACACCCATGACGTGAAGTCGGCACTGGAGCCAGGGAGCCCACCCGTTCCCGGAGAGATGCTAACGCTGATGGGACTGTAGGGAGCAGGGCTGAAGGGTCCGGAAACAGATCTCCGGGTACTCGAAGTGTCGAGCCATATACTAGCTCTGCGGACGACGCACCGAGATCTGGCTTAGGAGCAGTCCGGATGCCCAAAAGAACCCAAGGGAGTTGGTCTACCCAGTCCGGGCCTTCAAGCCTTGCACTGAGGGACGCCTTAAGTTGGCGGTGGAACCTTTCTACGAGTCCATTTGCCTGGGGGTGATATGCAGTTGTGGGTTGTAACTTGGACCCGTACAGTTCCGCCAGCGCGGCCCAGAGGGACGAAGTGAACTGTGGCCCTCTGTCAGTTGTAATAACTGCCGGGACCCCGAAACGAGCTACCCAATGAAGGGCCAAAGTCCTAGCACAAGACGCTGACGAGATATCAAACAATGGGAAAGCCTCTGGCCACCGGGTGAACCGATCCACCACCGTGAGGAGGTGGGTGTAGCCCCGGGAGGAAGGCAAAGGCCCGACCAAATCCACGTGGATGTGGAAAAAACGACAAGCCGGGACCTCGAAATCCTGTACGGGGGGCTGGACGTGGCGCTGGACTTTAGCGGTCTGACAGGGCACGCAGGAACGTGCCCACCCCGCTACCTGTTTCCGCAGGCCATGCCAGACAAACCTCGCTGCTACCAAGGCAGAGGTGGAGCGGATGGACGGGTGCGCCAGCCCATGAATGGCATCGAAAACCCGGCGCTGAAGGGAGGGCGGTACTACCGGCCTGGGACGAGGAAGAGAAACATCGCACCAGACTTTCGTGCCCTCCGACCCACAAGCTACCTGGGCCAACTTCAATCCCGAAGTGGTGGACTGGTAAGCCGAAACGGTATCCGCTAGGAGCTGTGCCTCCGCGAGCTCCTGGGGATCCACTTCGCAGTCCACCGCCGAAATAGGGGGAAAAGCAGGTCTAGACAGGGCGTCAGCAACGGCATTAAGCTTACCCGCGATATGACGGACATCTGTGGTAAATTCGGAGATAGCAGTCAGGTGCCGCTGCTGGCGGGCCGACCATGGGTCAGACAATTTCAAAAAAGCAAATGTTAATGGCTTGTGGTCCGTAAATGCCACAAATGGGCGGCCCTCGAGGAAATACCTGAAATGACGGACAGCTAAATAGAGAGCCAGAAGCTCTCGGTCAAATGCGCTATATTTCAGCTCGGCCGAATTTAGTTGCCGGCTGAAAAACGCTAAAGGCTGCCAACGGCCACCGACCTGCTGCTCCAGAACTCCACCCACCGCCACGTCAGAGGCGTCAACCGTCAGGGCCGTGGGGGCGGAGGGGCTCGGATGGACCAACATGGTGGCGTCTGCCAAGGCTGCCTTAGCTGCCGTAAAAGCCGACTCTGCGGCCAGGGACCACAACAACTCTACCGGATTCCCTGCAAGGCATTGGAAAAGCGGGCGCAGGACTCGCGCCGCTGCCGGGACGAATCTATGGTAGAAATTAACCATGCCTACGAACTCCTGCAGCCCTTTTACTGTGGTGGGCCTGGGAAAAGCCCGGATAGCTTCCACCTTCTCGGGCAAAGGGGCGGCGCCGGCAGGAGTAATTCTGTGCCCTAGAAAATCGAGGGCAGGCAGGCCGAATTGACATTTGGAGGGTTGGATAATGAGCCCGTGGTCTTGGAGCCGCTGGAACACGGTCCGCAAATGGGCCTGGTGTTCCTGCACTGAGGGGCTGGCTACCAGGATGTCGTCTAAATAAATAAACAAAAAGGGTAAACCCCGGCCCACGCGGTCCATCAGTCGCTGGAAAGCCTGTGCCGCGTTCTTTAAACCGAAAGGCATACGCAACCATTCAAACAACCCGAACGGAGTAATAGTTGCAGTTTTTTGTATGTCCTCCGGTCGCACCGGAATCTGATGGTATCCTCGCACCAAATCGATTTTGGAAAACACCACCGCTCCTTCCAGCCCAGATGAAAAGTCCTGTAGGTGCGGTATGGGGTAGCGATCAGCCGTGGTGACAGCATTGAGACGCCGATAATCGCCACATGGCCTCCACCCCCCAGATGCCTTGGAGACCATGTGTAACGGCGAGGCCCACGGGCTGTCAGACTGACGGACAATTCCCATTTCCTCCATCTTCCTGAACTCCGCCCTTGCCACCACCAGTTTGTCTGGCGGTAGTCTCCTGGTCCGAGCGAAAACGGGAGGCCTTCGGTGCGGATGTGATGGACCACACCGTGCTTAGCCGAAGGTGCGTCAAAACGTTGGACGAGCAGCTCTGGGAACTCTGCCAGAATCGCAGCATACGAGTCGGGGGCCGCGACGACGGCCTGGACAGTAGGGCTGGGCGAGGAGGCGATTGTCGGAGCGACGTGCTCATCTTCGGCAGAGGGTCGGAGGTCGTTACCGCGGACATCAGGAACCAGTGAAAAAGCCCAGAGAAAATCTGCGCCCAGGATCGCTTGATTGACGTCGGCTATGATGAATGGCCATTCGTACGTGCGGAGGCCTAACACAAGGGACATCTTCCGTGTACCGAAAGTGCGAATTGGGCTGCCATTAACCGCGATGAGGGTGGGACCTGTCTTACCCGATCTGGATTTCGAGGTCGGTCGGCGGCACTATGCTGACGATGGCTCCCGTGTCTACCAAAAATTCTGTGTCCGTGAATCGATCATGGACATAGAGGCGCCGGTTCTGGCCAATCGTAACTGCCCCTATGTACGATCAGCCGAGGCATTTCCCGCGAAGGTACAAGGCAAACGACAGTTGCGGGATTCGTTACCCCATCGTAGGTGATAATAGCACCAGCCGCGCTTGTGCGGATCTTTTTGGCGGGCTTTCGGAGAATTGGCGGGAGACGTGGCGCCATCTTGCCGTCGCTGTGGCGTGGCCACCGATGTCGAGACTTTGTTGATTGAACCACTTGCCTTGTTTTTTGCCGCTATGAGCGCGTCCGCTTTCGCTGCATATGCTTCGGGGTCCTTAAAAGAACAATCCGTAAGCAGCAGTCGGACATCCTCGGGAAGTTTCTCGCGGAATGCCTGTTCAAACATCGGGCAATCCGTATGCTCACCGGCTAGCATCATCATTTCGGCCATGAGGACGGAAGGCAGTTGGTCTCCAAGATCCGGTAGGTGCAGAAGTTTTGCCGCACCACCATGCTTATTCAACCCGAAGGTTCGTAGTAATACCTTCTTCATGGCCTCGTATTTGTCTTCCGCAGGTGAATTTACGATGAACCGCATCACGCGCTTGGTTGTGTCCGGCGATAGCGCGCTGACGAGGTAGAAGTACTTCGTAGACTCGTCCGACACCTTCTTTATATGGAATTGAGCCTCGGCATGGATAAACCAAGCTTGCGGTGCGTACGTCCAAAATAACGGAAGATGAACGCCTGCCGCGCTTGACTCCGGTGTGCCCTGCTCAGCCATCGTCAACGAGGCGTCGGGTTCCTGCTCAGTCGGTGATCGTCCAGATCACGTCGGGGTCACCAATATGGCGAGTCCGAAACTTGTTGGTTGTAGACAAAGTTTATTGCAGCCGCAATACACGAATACAGAGTTAAACAACAAGGTACAGGACAACCAATACAAACTTACTGTCTTCCTTGAAGACTTCGCCGAACTGACTAAAACGGGCGCCAAACGCGCACCTGACATCGCTGGCCAATCAGCGATGTCGCTCCCTGGACCAATCCCCACGGTCGCGTTCCCACGTGACCTCGCTGGCCAATCCGAGGGTTCGACGACCTGGACCATTCTCTATGGTCGCTACAGTGTAGCATTTGAAAATCGTTGCAACACGTGTGTGAATTTGTGAGTTGATGGTCAGTACAATTTGCTAAGGGCTCCCAACAGCGGCATGGGCGGCATGGTGGCGCAGTAGTAGAGTTGCTGCCTTACAGCACCAGAGACCCGGGTTCGATCCTGACTATGGGTGCCGTCTGTATGGACTTTGTACATCCTCCTTGTGACCGTTAATTAGCTTTGGTAAAAATTGTAAATTGTCCCTAGTATGTAGGATTAGTGCTGGCGTACAAGGTAATCGCTGGTCAGCGTGGACTTACCGGGCTGAATGGCCTGTTTCCGTCCTGTATCTCCAAACAGGGAAATGCTCCAGCTCTGGCTGCCCATAAGCAGCATGAAGAGATTCAATTTCTAGCCCCTGATCCTGGTGGAGTTGCAGACTGTGAAGAAGGCTATCAAAGGATGCAGCATAAGAGAGATCAGTTACAGATATGCGGAGAGAAATGGCAGGTGAAGTTTAAACTGAGGATGTGGGAGTCTTTGCACTTTGAGAGCTCAACTATAAGGGGAAAATATACATTTAATGGTAGGCCCCTCAATCCTGACGTACAGAGGGATCTTGGGGACCATGTTCCCTGAAAGTGGCAACACAAATAGATAAAGTAGTAAAGAAGATGTATGTTATGCTTATCTTCATAGGTCAGAGCGCTGCATTTTCAAATCAGGAAGTCATCTTACAGCTGTATGAAACTTTGGTTAGGCCACATTTGTAGTATTGTGTGCAGTGTTGATTGCCCCAACACAGGAAGGATGTGGAACCTTTGGGGAGGGTGCAGAGGAGGTTTACCAGAATGATGAAGAAACACAGAACTTTAGATGCCAGTGTACAAAACAGGACACAAAGTGCTGGAGTAACTCAGTGGGTCAGGCAGCATCTCTGGAGAACATGGATAGGTGGCTGAAGAAGGGTTCCCACCCAAAACATAACATATTCATGTTCTCCAGAGATGCGTCCTGACCCGCTGAGTTACCAGCACTTCCTGTTCTCACAGAATGATGCCAGGGTTAGGGGTATCGGCTATAAGGAGAGATTGGACAAACTTGGATTGCATTCTCTGGAACGTCAGAAGTTGAGGGTAGATCTCAAAGGTTTCAAAGGTCTTTATTGTCACATGTATCAATTAAGGTATAGTGATATGCGAAGTACCATGCAGCCATACAAAAAAAAACGCAACAAGACACACAACTACATAAAAGTTAACATAAACATCCACCACAGCGGATTCCCCATGTTCCTCACTGTGATGGAAGGCAAAAAGGTCCAATCTTCTTCCTTGTTATTCTCCTGCGGTCGGGGCAGTCGAACCCTCTGTTGGGGCAATCGAAGCTTCCGCAGCCGGCGGTCGAAGTCCCCACGTTGGGGTGATCGAAACTGCCACGTCGGGGCGATCAAAGCTCCTGTGGCTTGGAGTTCCCAAAGTCGGTCTCTGACCAGAGACCGCTAGCATTGTGATGTTAAGTCCGCAAGCACCCATGATTGGAGCTGCGAGGTCGATCCCTGGCAAAGTGATCACAGGCTCCGCAAAGTTAAAGTCCCGGAGGCTTCCCATGGTGGAGCCCTTAAATGTCGGTCCCCAGCAAAGGCCGCCAACTCTTCAATGTTAGGCCGCTGTGCGGACGGAGATACAATATGAAAAAAAATCGCATTTCCGTCGAGGTAAGAGATTAGAAAAAGTTTCCCCCACCCCCCCCCCCCCCACATAAAACAAGCTAAAGAACACTAAAACATACATTTAACACATACTATTTAACACAAAGAAGGAAAGGACAAACAGACCTGATAAAAGTATATCAAATGATGAGGCATAGATAGCGAGGACAGTCGGAATCTTTTTCCCAGGATGGAAATGTCAAATATGAGAAGGCAGAGCTTTAAGGTGAAAGGGAGAAAACTTGTAAGAGAAGTACAGGGCAGGTTTTTTTATACAAAGATTGGTAGGTGCCTGAATCACATAGCCTGGAGAGGCGGTGGAGGCAGATAACTTTGAGGCTTTTAGACAGGAACATGAATGTGCAGGGAGTGGAGAAATATGGATCATACGCAGACAGAAGAGATTAGTTTAACTTGGCATTATGCTCAGCACACGTTTCCTTTAAACTTTTCCCCTCTAGTCTTTGATATTTCCACCCTGAGAGAAAGATTCTGACTGTCTACCATATCCATGCCTCTCATATTTTTTATAGTTCTATTAGGTCTCCCCTCAACCTTTGATGCTCTAGAGAAAACAATCCAAGTTTGTCCAACCTCTCCTTACAGTCACTAACCACTAATCCAGACAGCATTCTGTAAACCTCTTCTGCACCCTCTCCAAAGCTGTCACGTTCTTCTGTAATGAGGTGACCAGAACTGCATACAATATTCCTAATGTCTAACCAAAGTCTCATAAAGTTGCAACATAGATCCATCAGTACATTGATGCCATTAAGGGTCATAGAGTCATAGAGCTGTACAGTTTAGAAATAGGCTCTTCAGCCCACCTTGCCAATGCTACCGAGCTGGCATACAGGGCTAGTCCCATTTGCCTACATTTGGCCCATATCCCTCTAAACATTTCCTATCTATATATTTGTCCAAATGTCTTTTAAAAGTAATAATTGCATCCACTTCTATAGTTTCTTTTGGCAGTTCATTCCAGATATGGACTACTCTCTGAAACAAAAAGCTGCCCCTAAGTTTAGAAATAGGCTCTTCAGCCCACCTTGCCAATGCTACCGAGCTGGCATACAGGGCTAGTCCCATTTGCCTACATTTGGCCCATATCCCTCTAAACATTTCCTATCTATATATTTGTCCAAATGTCTTTTAAAAGTAATAATTGCATCCACTTCTATAGTTTCTTTTGGCAGTTCATTCCAGATATGGACTACTCTCTGAAACAAAAAGCTGCCCCTAACGTCCCTCTTAAATCTCTCCCCGTCACCTTAAGCCTATGCCCTCTAGTTCTAGAATTCTTTATCCTGGGAAAAGACTGTGAACATTTACTTACATCATACCCCTCGTGACCCTTGTACACCTTAATAAGGTCACCTCTCAACCTCCTACACTCCAATGAAAAAGTCCAAGTCTATCCAACCTCTCCACAAGCCCCAGTAATATCCTGGTGAATCTCTTTTGCACCTTTTCCAGCTTAATGCCATTTTTCCTACAAATGGGCAACCAGAACTGCACAAAGTACTCCAAATGTGGCCTCACCAACATCTTATAAAGCTGCATTGTGATGACCCAAGTTTTGTACTCGTTACCCACCCCAATAAAGGCAGGTGTGCCATATGCCTTCTGCACCACACTGTCCACCTGACTCACTACTTTTAGAGAACTAGGTACTTCCATATCTCAGTTTTGCAACACCCTAGTGTTTACTGTTGAGGTCTTTTGAGACTGTGAAATGGTGCTCCCTCTCGATAACCAGGAAAAATGTGGTCCTCAGGTGTGAGGTGCTCTCAGCCAGTTGTACTTGGAGCAGGTGTGACCCATCTCCTGTTCCTCTTCCTCGTCGAACACCTGGGCCATCTTCCAGGTCATCTGAGGATCAAAAATGGAGTTGGTCCGATGGATCACAATGCAGGTCAGCAGACAACGGGGGCCAAAGCATGCTCAACGTCACCCTTATCCTGATGGTCACCTTTGTGTGCGGCTGCATCAGGCTGTAGGTAGAGCCAAAGCATATGGGTACCAAGTATCGTTACCTACTGAGGGTCTGCCTGTCCCCAGTGTTGCGAAGGATAGGCCGGGCACCGATGCCACATGATTTGCCAGTCAGCTGTCGTTTGTGGGAAAGTTCTTCCAGATCAATACCTTTGACCACAAGTCCATCGTGTGGTGGTCAGTACGGAGCATCCAAGGACTCATTGGCTCCTGTGGCACGGTTCGCCGAGCAGACTGACCTGTTTGTCTATAGGAATGCCTCATCGCCAGAACTCACCCACAAACACCAAGACCTCACTTGACTGGCGGTGTGAGGGGCCCTCCCACTCTGATCCTTCCTCCACCATTGGAATCTTACTACCAGTGCTCACTGCCCTCGGGATGGCTGCTACAGAGAGGAGACGGTTGCCCACCTCTTTGCACAGTGTGGATTTGCCAAGAGCTACTGGAGAATCATGCAAGTGTCCTTGTCCCGATTCATCCCGAGCATCATTGGGGATCTCTGATTTGCAGGGCATTTCCAGGGACACATTCCGAGATGGACATCAAGTGTGCTGGAAGATTACCAATTTGGTGAAAGACACTCTTTGGTCTGCCCAGAATTTGTTGGCCTCTGAGCGCAGTGAGATATCCGTCAGGGAATGTTGATTATTGATCATTCCAGACTACAGGGGTATTGTTGAGGGACGCACTGAAGCCTGGTGCAGCCAACACCGAGGCTCTGTGATGAAGGACTAAAGTTTAGGGTCCTTCTGCTGCTGATCATTGAGGAGTAGAGGCAGGTGGGGACTCCCCTCAAACAAGGGACGGGGTATCACCTCCGGGGTTCATATGAGCGGCACGGGTGTTTTGATTTGTTTTAAGATAGGTGTGAATATTACTGAGAATGATATTGATGTACAGACACTGAGGATGTCTGAAGAGCTTTTGCACAGATTTTGTTTGATATATATTTTTTATTCTGAATAAAATCTATTTCTGGTTAAACATAAACCTCAGCAGGTCAGGCAGCATCTCTGCAGTACATAGGTGATCTTTCAGGTCTGGACCCTTCCTCAAACCGATTGTGTTGAGGGGGTGGGGGGGGAAGAGAAAGCTGGAAGAGAGGAGGGGCAGGTCAAAACCTGGCTAGTGATAGGTGGATACAGGTGAGCGAGGTTTTTGACAGGCAGATGATTGGACAAATGGAACTAGGTGGGAGAGGGTAATGAGTCTTGGTAACAAGGGATGGAGGGATGGAAAAGGAGAACAAAGGAGCGTGAACAAGGGTGAACTGGTGCAAGTGGGAAAGGAGCACCAAATTGGGAAATGCCATGTTCAGGCAATTTGATGGGAAGGAAGGGTGGTCCAACACCTCATATTTTGCTTGGGTAGCCTGACATTTCAAATTTTAATTTGCAATTTTGATCCATTCGTGTGTTTCTCACAATGATAGATTCCAATCCTGGGGATATAAATAAATCTGTCATTTGTAATAATCTAATGCAATAACTATAATTTGCGCACAGTGGCGCAGTGGTAGAGTTGCTGCCTTACTGTGCCAGAGACCTGGATTCAATCCTGACTACGAGTGCTGTCTGTACAGAGTTTGTACGTACTCCCTGTGACCGCATGGGTTTTCTTTGAATGCTCTGGTTTCCTCCCACATTCCAAAGAAGTGCAGTGTTGTTGGTTAATTGGCTTCTGTAAATTGTCCCGAACGTCTCGGATAGAACTAGTGTTAGGTGATCATTGGTTAGCACGGACTCAGTGGGCTGAAGGCCTATTTCCACGCTGTATCTCCAAATTAAATTAAACTAAACTAAAGGAATAATTTCTATTTGCTAGCCCATGGGCACTCATTTCTAAAAATGCACTGCATTCCTATTTGCCACAGAGCCCTCACCCAAATCAGTCCAAACCATCTGTGCATTTTCAAAGGCGGAAGTTTAGAAAATTCTTACTGGGAAAAAGAATAAACATTGTACTCCACGCATAAGTTCCCAAGCGGATTGTTACAGAAATTCACATTTTTGCTAAACAGCCACTGTGCGAAACTCAAAAGAAGATGTAAATCTGTTGAAGACATTTGTGTAAAGTGTCTAATTTCTGACTACCATTTAGAGACAAAACCCAAATCATCTAACAGTAGAGGCATTTTTCAACTTGAATTTCTAACTGCACAAATCGAAAAATATATACCGTTTACAAAAGAATCTCATAAATTAACTGGAAATTACAGGCAATTAATTGACAGGTGACAAAGTGATCACCGCACTCAGTCTCCTGAAGCTGAAGTGTGAAGAATCCTATACCACGTCAGACTACGGATTAAATCGTCATGAAATCCCTCATAAATTGTTTTTATTGAATATATCCTATTTTTATATTTGATCTTTTATTTGGATTGTGCAAAATTATTGTGACGATTTTATATTTTGTTAATCTTGCCATTCCTATTCCCATGGCTTTGTCACTGGAAATAATAGATGTGTTGGCACAAAACCAACAACAATCAGAATCAGTGAAAAATTAGGAAGGATGGGTTCGTGGTGACAACAGCTGTCTTGTTTTAATATATTCGGTAAACAATGAGATGTAGGATTAATTTTGGGAAATTGCCCATCCTGCCTCAATATCTTTCCCTAGTCCTTAAGAACCTTACTGTTTAAAATTTGTTTGTCTGTTGACTTGACTGCTGCCAGGTAATGACTTGCTGAATTAATGTAATACACATGATGTGTATAGGATGGCTTCACTTTATCCTGACTCAATGGTTAGGGCTTCCACAGGGTCACGTTGATCACCTAAATCGGTTTTGCAAGATGCCTTTGATTTCCAGTTTATAGAATTAACTTACAACACAACATATATTATTTTCAATATTGTGAGCTGATATTAAGGAAACACAGCCAACAGCAGCAGATGGCGAGATCAAAGACTTGGCAAAAACTGTCCAATTAGCAATCTGGTCACATTGAATTACTTGTCAAATTCCATTGCTGCCATGCTGGTAATTCATTAGTGAAATGATTTTATCTTACAACTTTTATTCTATTTTTCTTCCTTTTGTCATCCTCAGCTTATGTTTCACCTGCAGTCAAGAACTAGGCACCAGCTCTTGCTTGACATCAGGCTGCATGAGAATGGTTCTAGGAAGTTAGGAAGTGCACCACAGTCATAGAGTCATACAGCACTGAAACAGGCCCTTCCACCCAACTTGCCCACGCCGACCAAGATGCCCCATCTACACTAGTCCCACCTGCAGTGTTTGGGTCATATCCCTCTAAACCTTTCCTATCCATGTACCTGTCCTCTTGAACCACAGTGATTCTTCTTCTAACAATGCACCCATAAGTTCTGTTGAATAGAGTATACCTGGGTTTAAACCCCGTGACAGTGAAGAAATGCTATTACATTTTCAAGTCAGAATGGTGTGCATCTTAGAGATGTTGGCAGAATGCCATTGGTCAAGTAGCATCTATGGAGGTAGAGGAATTGTTGATGTTTTGGGTCAAGAACTTGCATCAGAACTGAGAGTATAGAGGGAAGATAGAGAAAGAGAGAAATAAAGAGTGTTTTATTGCCACATGTCCCAATGAAACTACTACCAGCAGCAGCAGCGCAACAGGCTTGCAAACACAGCACTCAATAGATGATATAATAAACAAATTAAGAATTGTTTGGGAATAGTTTAGGAACTAAGAAAAGTTTCCCTGTAAAATTTTCCCTTCAGCCACAGAAGAACAATCTATCCCAGGAAGTTTTTTCAATTGGGGAATCAAACATATCTTCTCAATGTGCTGTTTCTTCCGTTTGGTCCTTCAAAGCTTTGGTGCCATCTCCAAATAGTTATTTACATCACATTTTTACGTAACAGATTCATAAAACAAATATGTTGTGTTCCAAGGAATAATAATTACCTGAGTAGTTCACATTGACAGCCGCAACAAGATATTGGGCCGTGACAAATTACAAAAGCAAACAGGCATCAAGCATGAGAAAGAAAAAAGCTACTGGAAGAGGTTTCTAAGTGTAATGCAGAGGCATATGGAGCTGGATTTATTAAAGTGAACAATTACACACATTCATCAAAACTTTACTTATGATTTTCAGATTTGAAGAGTATTTTACAAGGATTAAATGTTTTCACTAAAGTATTTTTCCGAAATTCCAGGAAATCAAAATTCCATTCAAAAGTTTTGCGAAACAAAAACATTTAAATTATAAATATTTAGAATGTTTGGTTCTTTGCCCAGATGTTGTCACCTGAAGGGTAATTCCAAGGGTCTTATTTGCATTCCTGATTTTGAATGTACAGAACTTAAAATAAATACTTCATCAGAAGTACAGATCTACCATCAGTCAAGATCCACCTCACTTGTTACCTTGCACCTGTTAAACATTGAAATGTCACACATTGTTGTAATGAAAGTCATTTCAGATGTTTCCCATTCCTGTTTGCTTCTGAATGTCCCTTACCAGTATTTACAGAAGTAGAATCTTAAACAGGTCAGCCTAAGGCAAGAAGCCACCATGTCCCTTCTCCACCCTTCCAGAGGTCATCCGGTGCCTAGTCTGATTTGTTCTGGCCTTTTCTCGCCTCCAGTCCTCCCCCCCCCCCCCCACCTTTATCTTTCAGTCTGAAGAAGGGTTCCGACCCAAAATGTCACCCTTGTCAACCTATTACCTGCCACACTTTGTCCTGCCTCTCCCCTTTTCCAGCTTTCTGCTCTGCTCCTGCAACCATTCTGAGGAAGGGTCTTGACCCGAAACGTCACCTGTTCCTTTTCTCTAGACATGCTGCCTGACCTGTTGAGTTACTCCAGCATTTTGTGTCTATTTTCAAGCTAACATGTCCCAAAGGGTACAGATAATAAATCAAACCAAAATTGAGACTGAACAAAATATTTATGTATTTTTATACCCAACAATTTTACATATAATTTCCTACTTGTTAAAATTGTTTCAAATGTACATTGGGGAAGTTTGCCAATGTTGCTATTCTTTAATTAATTCCTGGTATGTATGTGTGTGAATGACTTTTGCTAACCACATTTCAGATTTTTTCGCTCTCCACTTTCCTCTGCGAGAATTGCCTTGCCCTCATTTTGCCTCATAATTATCTCACTGGTAATCTATTGAAGTGAATGAGTAGAAAAAAAATGTCAGTGTGATTTCCCGTGTGCTTGTCATCAGGGTTTACGGTAGGGAAATGAGTGGTGGAAAATGTAGTCATTTCTAAAGGTGTCAGAATGCTCTATGTTCCTGTAGCAGTGGAGTCTTTGGAGGTTCAACACTGGTGCCACTGTTATCCCGGTTTGATGAGCAACTAATGAGCCACCTGACCTAGAGAGGAATCAAATGTAACTATTCCAGGTCCAGTAATCAGAAATCAGAAATCTCTTTTGGAAATACTGAGAATGTGAATTATTTTAGAAGCAGCTATGCCAAAAGACTATATACAATGAACTGCAGATGCGGGTTTACAAAAAAAAAGACACAAAGTACTGAAGTAACTCAGCAGGTCAGACGCTCAGCAGTTCTCTAGAGAACATGGATAGGTGATATTTCAATCGGGACCTTATTTCAAATGAAGATCTGAAGAAGGGTCCTGACCTAAAACTTTGCCTATCCGTGTTAGAGATACTGTCTAACCCACTAAGTTATTCCAGCACTTTGTGTCTCTTATATTTATTTAGATTTTTAGATTTAGATTCTACAGCGCGGAAACAGGCCCTTTCGGCCCACCAAGTCCGCGCCGCCCAGCGATCCCCGCACATTAACACTATCCTACACACACCAGGGACAATTTTTACATGTACCCAGTCAATTAACCTACAAACCTGCACGTCTTTGGAGTGTGGGAGGAAACCGAAGATCTCGGAGAAAACCCACGCAGATCATGGGGAGAACGTACAAACTCCATACAGACGGCGCCCATAGTCAGGATCGAACCTGAGTCTCCGGCGCTGCATTCGCTGTAAGGCAGCAACTCTACCGCTGCGCCACCGTGCTGCCCTGTCCAAAGATTAACCATACTAGTCATGGTGCATTCCCCTTTCATCCTCATGCCTGAAAATGAGTATGGAGCATATTACGACCAAGGGCAATGGCGCATTCAATACCCACTCGACCTGGGGTAAATAACACAAAAATGAACTAAAACTATTATTAACTATTATTTAAAAATTGGCACAGGCCACATGAGGACATAATTGGGCAGTTGTCTAAATGTTTGGCAAAAAATGGTGGCTTTTATGAGAGTAAGAATTAAACAAAAAATGGGCAGTGATTGAAAAGTTTGGGGATGAAATTCCAGAGCCTTGAGCTTTACTTGCTGACAACATGGTCACCCAAAATGTAAACAGATTAAAATGGTGAATTCAAATGAGGGTATATTTTCTACCCTCAGCATTTGTTATAGTGTTGTGACAATGAACCTGAGATGAAAATTATTGTCCTCATGCACAATTGGTTGCTGTTTCACAAAAGGATTGTGAGTATTATCTCCTAGTCATTTTTGTCCACACTATTCAAACAGCAAGAAAGGATGAACACTTGAAACTAAAAGAATCATTTATTGCTCCTTTGTGAATTTATTTAGTGCATTCATGGACACAGTGTTCAATGAAAACTACCTACACACTGATTAAATAGAACATTTGATTTAGGACTTGAAATTAGTTGCGGGACTTAATGTTTGAGATTTCCCATGATAGGGATTAGAATAAAACAATTCCAAATTCTTGTCATTTGATTTTCAGCATTAATCGCACACTCGGGTTGCGTGATTGCCTTGGAAACCCTAAGGTCAAGTACCTCTTTGCAGAAAACATTGTAGTTACAATAAGTCAAGCTTTCAATCCCACTGCTCAAAAGCAGCTACAGGAAAATGATCAATGACCATCTATCTTATTCTCTGGAGACATTTTCTAGTCTTCTCGACTTAACATTGTTAGATTTTAACTACTACTCTTCTTCTCAGAAAGCAGATGTTAATAACCATCAAACCACTGGAAATTGGGTTGGAGCTTGGGGTGGATAACTCTATCAGTACACTATGATGACATGATTTATACTTCTAGGCCACCTCCTTCTATCATGTATTTGGACCACAGAAAGCTGTGTTATGCAAATTCTCCGTTTTGTCCCTCTGCCACTGAAACCTCTCCATAATGTATCTTTTGCTTCTGCATGTCATTTTGCACCACACCTTGAGTTAAAACATCATCATGTTTGTCATTTATTCAATCTTGACCTCCACCCTATCAAAATCATTTCCATTTTGATATTTGATGCTCCTCAACCACCTAGTCCTGTAGAAATAAAGAACTGCAGATGCAGGTTAATACACAAAAGGACACAAAGTGCTGGAGTAACTCAGCAGGTCATGCAGCATCCCTGGAGAACATGGATAGGTGGCGTTTTGGATCGAGATCCTTCTTCAGACTGATTGCAGAGGGGGAGAAGAAAGCTGGAAAATGGGAGAGGCAGGACATAGCATGGCACGTAATGGGTTGACACAGGCGAGGGTTTTTTTAGATAGGCAGATGATTGGAACAAAGGCCAGAGATAAGTTCAGTCGCTGAGAGACAGGTTTGAAGAGTTGTGGATTGTGAAGCCAGGGGGAAGAAAGCAGCAGGAGGAAGGTGGGGGGAAATGATAGGTGGGAATCCAGATGGAGCACAGCAGGGAATAGATAGGGTGTGCAGGAGAAAGAGGGTGACTAGCTAAACATTTTAACTCTCCTTCCTATTCCATTCTAACCTTGCTGTCTTGGCCTCCATTGCCAGATTGAAGCCACACACAAACTGGAGGAACAGCAGCTCATAATACGCTTGGGGAGCTTACAAACCAACGGTATGAACATTCAATTTTCCAATTTTAGGTAACCTCTAACTAACCCCCTTACTTTCCCTCTATCTTTCCCCCTACCCCCTTCTCTCCCCTGAGGCCCACCTGGATTCCCACTTATCTCTCCCCCCAACACCGCCCCCCCCGATATTTTCCTCCACCTGGCTTCATAATCCGCAACTCTTCAAAACTATCTCACACCTACTAAACCTAGTTTAAAAAGTTAGTGCTATGGTGTCAGAGTATGGAATAACATGCTGATTTATTTTCACAAACAGATTGCAAGAGGTTTTTTTTTAAACACAAATGATAGTTTCTCTTTGCTGTTGAAACCTGACACCTCCTCCAGAGGGTACTGTTGTCAATTTTGCTGGTAGGTACAGCTATCACAGTAGTAGCAAAGCTTTATGCATTGTTAAATCCTTCTGAAAACCTTTGTGTTGATTCTGTTTACTTTGGTAATGCTGGATCATAAATGTGGCTATAAAAATAAATTCTAACAAAGAACACAAATTAAAACATGTTCTTTCTGTAATTAATTATTAGTCAGTTTGAAAACTATGTTTTTAAATTTGTAATTCAGAACCTAAGATCACAAGAGATGAAAGGAAGAATCTACCATATTTCCCCCCAGCTGTTTGGCCATTCAATAAGCTTGTCTGAACTTCATTAATTTTCCCATCTGATCCTACTAACCTCGAATTCCTGTAGTGTCCAAACAACTATCGATCTCAGCCTTGACTCATTATCATCCCCTTGAGAGGGAATTACAAGATTTAAAAGTCTCGTCCGGAATCTGATGGTAGCCAAGTACCAGGTCGATTTTGGAAAAAACCGTGGCCCCATCCAGATTGGCCGTGAAATCCTGGATGTGAGGGACAGGGTACCGGTCGGCCGTTGTGACGTCGTTCAGACGGCAGTAGTCACCACAGGATCTCCAGCTCCCAGACGCTTTGGGGACCATGTGAAGCGGGGATGCCCACGGGCTGTCTGAGCGGCGCACTATGCCCATTTTCTCCACCTTGCAGAACTCATCTTTGGCCAGTTGGAGCTTGTCGGGGGGCAGCCTGTGTGCGCGTGCATGGAGTGGCAGTCTGGTGGTGGGGTTATGGTGCTTCACCCCATGCTTGGGGCTGGCCGTTGTGAACTGGGGGGTTATGATGTCGGGGAAATCGGCCAAGATCCTGGCGTACTCGTCGTCGGAGAAGGTCACCGAGCCGAGATATGGCGCAGTCAATTCGACGTGGCGCAAGGCGATCGACTCAGACGTCTCAGAATTGAAGAGACGTTGTCCATTCACGTCGACCAGCAGGGAGTGCGGTCGGAGGAAATCGGCGCCCAGCAGCGGGTGGCAGACGTCGGCGATAGTAAAGGGCCACTTGAAGTGACAGGAGATGCAGTTGAGTGGGATCGTGCGGACCCCATACGCCTTGATGTTGCTGCCGTTGGCGGCGGCCAGACAAGACCCCCTCTTTCCGGAACGAGTGTCGGCCCCCAATGGGGACAAAACACTGACCTCTGCTCCCGTGTCTACGAGAAAACGCCGCCCTGAATGACGGTCCCAGGTGTAGAGAAGGCGATGCTTCTGGCTGGCCGCAGTAGCAACTACTAGTGGCCGGCCGAGGCGTTTCCCGGAATGCATGCAGGATGGTCGGCATCAGCGGGCCACGGAACCCCATCTTTGGTGGTAGTAGCACCACTTACCCTTGCCAGCATCGCTCGTAGCCGGCTTCACTGCCGCACTTTCGGTGGAGGCTGGGCCTGGCCGCTTGACCTGCCAAGGAACCGCCGCCACCCAGCTGATGGTGTCGCCACCCTGCTGTTTCGCCTGCCACAGCATGTCCGCATGGGCTACCAGCCATCGGGGGTCGGTGAAATCATTGTCCGCGAGGAGCAGGCGATTGTCATCAGGCATCTGTTCGAGGAAAACCTGTTCGAACAGGAGGCAGGACTTGTGGCCGTTCATCAAGGCAAGCATTTCATCCATAAACACGGACGGCTTGCGGTCGCCGAGGCCCTCCATGTGCAGGAGTTTGGTTGCCCTGTCGCGGCGGCTGAGACCGAAAGTGCGCAAGAGGAGCGCTTTGAGCCCTCGTACTTGCCATCGGCTGGTGGCTGGCGACGGTAATCGATTATGTCCTGGTCCAGTGCACTGACCACATAATAATATTTGGTGGCATCGGCGGTGATCTGGCGGATGTAGAACTGGGCTTCAGCCAGTTGAAACCACGCGTGGGGCTGTGATGTCCAGAAAGTGGGCAGTTTAACCGAAACTGCATTCTGCTGGTCCAGGTTGCTGGCTGCAACCATGGTAAAAATCCAAAATAGGCCGTTTTGGATCGTTGGGGTCACCACTCAGGAGGTCCACACGTCGGTAAACACTCTATTTAACCATTAACCGAATACAGTTCCGTCGTGCATGCCTAAGTTTAAATCCCAACTACCAAATTCTTTGTTCTCCTGGCACATGACGGCCACCCCCCTGACCACATGATTGGTCAGCCCAGATCACGCCCTGTCCACGCGAGTGTTCGAGCCCTACAAACAATGGTTTGATACCAAAGTGGCTCGGCCCGCCACAACATCTCATTTTCTAAACTGCATCGAGTCATCGAGCATGGAAACAGCTCTCCGCCCCAACTCATCCATGATGACCAAGATGTCTATCCAAGCTAAGCCCATGTGCCTGGTTTTGGTCTTTATCCCCCTTAACTTTCTCTGTCTATGTACCTGTACAAATGTCTTTTAAATGTAGTTATTGTACCTGGCTCTACTCCTTCCATTGGCAGCTCGTTTCACATCAAACTCTGCATGAAAAGGTTGCCCTTCAAGTCCCTTTTAAATCTTTCTCCTGTCACGTTAAATCCAACCTACTCTGGAAAAAATGGCTGTGGTCATCTACCACTCAGCCTCCGATGCCCCAGAAGACAAATAATCACAACCTATTCAACTTATCTTTATAACTTGACCCCCAGCCCTGGTAACATCTTCATGAATCTTTTCTGCACTCTTTCCAGCTTAATAATACCTTTCTCCTAGCTGGAAGACCAAAACTGCACAAAATGCTCCAAGTGGGATGCCGCAAGGCTCAGTGCTGGGACCCCAGTTATTTACAATATATATTAACGATTTAGACGAAGGAATTAAATGTAAAATCTCCAAGTTTGCAGATGACACAAAGCTGGGTGGCATTGTGAGCTGCGAGGAGGATGCTATGAGGCTGCAGGGTGATTTGGATAGGTTGGGTGAGTGGGCAGATGCATGACAAATGCAGTATAATGTGGATAAATGTGAGGTTATTCACTTTGGTGGCAAGAACAAGATAAGGCAGATTATTATCTGAATGGTGTCAGACTAGGAAAAGAGGAGGTGAAACGAGACCTAGGTGTCCTTATACATCAGTCACTGAAAAGAAACATGCAGGTACAGCAGGCAGTGAAGAAAGCAAATGGAATGTTGGCCTTCATAGCCAGAGGATTTGAGTGTAGGAACAAGGAGGTCCTACTGCAGTTGTGCAGGGCCCTGGTGAGACCACAGCTGGAGTATTGTGTGCAGTTTTGGTCTCCTAATATGAGGAAGGATATTCTTGCTATTGAGGGAGTGCAGCGCAGGTTCACCAGGTTAATTCCCAGGATAGCGGGACTGACATATGATGAAAGAATGGATCGACTGGGCTTTTATTCACTGGAATTTAGGATGAGAGGGGATCTTATAAAACTCTTAAAGGATTGGACAGGCTAGTCGCAGGAAAAATGTTCCCCATTTTGGGGGAGTCCAGAACCAGGGGTCACAAACCAGGGCAGGACTTGCACAGTAACTAGCAGCATCCTGGAAAGTATTACTGAACAGAAATACTTAGGCATTCAGATACATAGTTCCATGAAAATAGTGACACAGGTAGACAGGGTGATAAAAAATATGTTTGTCCCAATCATCTTCATTGGTCAATAGATTGAGTACAGGAGTTGGGATGTCATGTTAAGGCTGTGCAAAACATTGATAAGGCAACATTTGGAATAGTTTGCATGGGCTCCATTACCTTTTATGTTGTCCATAAATTTTTACATGTCAATGTCCTCACTTGGAGGTGTAATTTAAAACTATTGTTTCACCAAGTTGTGCCTTTCTTTCACTGAAAGAAAATTTGACCATCAAATTCTATCGTTTTCTCTTTTCTGTCCATGCAGGATTAGATGTGGGTATCATTTTTAATGATTCCATCATTGTATAAATGCAAAAATGCTTTAAGTTACAGCTAACCCATCCGCCACACCCAAAACAGTTTAAATTTACATTGCTGATAATTACATTACACTACATTTAAAGGCAATGTTTTGCTTACTTTTATCTGCCAGGTTCAGACATGATATACTGTAAATATTTCGTAGTCAATTTGTTTGAACATGACTGTAACCACTAAGTTATACACAGATTGCACAGCCATAAAAGAGAATCACCACCACTTGGTTAAATCCTGTGAAGCTGTGTTTATTTTTCATTAAGAGAAATGGACTCATCTCATAAGTTCAGCAAATGTCAAGGAAAACTATTTTTTCTGTCTGGAGTTAATAACATAGTAATTTTTCTAAATTGCTGAGCTTTTTATAAGGCAAATCTTTTATATTATCTACCATTGTATCTTCATTCTTTGAGTCACATGCAAGGACCAATTAATTTAATCTCAATGGTCCTTGTGGGTACAATGGTCAAACAATTATTAATACTGGTATTGGTTTATTATTGTCAAATGTATAAGGCAGAGTGAAAGACATGGTTTTGCATGCTAGCCAGGCTAATCACAACTTGGTTTGACACAAAATGTCTTTAGTCAGAGGGTTGTGAATCTGTGGAATTCATTGCCACAGATGACTGTGGAAGCCAAGTCAATGGATATTTTTAAGGCAAAGATTGACAGATTCTTGATTAATACGGGTGTCAGGGATAATGGGGCAAAGGCAGGAGAATGGGGTTGAGAGAGAAAGAGAAATCAGCCATGATTGAATGGCATAGACTTGATGGGCCGAATGGCCTTATTCTTCTCCTAGAACTTATGAACTTCTGAACTTATCATAGCATACATGAGTATATCAACAATTGCAAAAGAGAAAATAAACAGTGCAGAATATAGTTTTACAGCTATAGATAGGGTGCAGGTGAAAAAAAATGCACAAGGGTCACAACGAGGTAGATTGGAAGATTAGGATTTCAATCCTAGAATATGAGAGATCTGTATCGGATAAGAACAAATAAGAAGCGTTTCAAGCTTTTGTATCTGCTCAATGGGAGAGGAGAGAATAATATAATAATATATTCCTTTATTCGTCCCACACCGGAGAGAATGACCAAGGAGTAAATTGTCCATAATTAAGTTGACTGCTTTCCTGAAGCAGCGTGAATGTTGCCATGTTGAGGCCATGTTGCTCAACATCTTAAATTCATAGACACATTTCTGAACACAATGACATCAAGGGTACGGAGAGGGAGTCAAAATATGGGTTTTGACATAGAAGATCAGCCATGATCATATTGAATGGCAAAGCAAAGATTCAAAGGACAAAATGGGCTGCAACTACTATTTTTCTCCATATACAGAGTATACAGAGCTTTATTTGTCATTCGGTACCGAGGTATCGAACGAAATTACATTGCAGTCACACACAAAAAAAAAAGAAGGAAAAAAAAGGAAAAAAAAGAGAGAAATCCTATCATCGACATCTAAATGGAGCCAAAGTCTGACAATTAATACAATGTCTAATTTCTTGTAAAAGTAAACAATAATGAATGATAATCAGAAATACTTCCAATGTATCTTTTAGCAGGAACATTGTTCTTAATTACTTGAGAATGTACACTAAGGTGTGGAACTGAAATGACCAACATTGGATTGGTAATATTACCATTAACTGAACTGTGTCTCTGAAATTTATCGCTACTGAACAGTGGCAGGTAGTGACGGACCAGCATGAGGGCAAACCTACGATTATCCTCACCAGTCAACCTGTGGCTGATGCATCTGTGCATGACAGTATTGGTAGAAGTGAACACCATTTATGAAGTTCCTCCTGTCTTCACACTGAGAAGACTTCACAATGGGCTTCAGCAGTCAGGGCATTGAGTATAGAAGTTTGGATGTTATGTTGCAGAGCCGCACTTGGAGATGGTGTTCAGTTTTGGTCATTCTGCAACAGGAAAGATGCCATTAAGCTTGAAAGAGTGCAGAAAAGATTTATGAGGATGTTAACAGACTCTAGAAACTGAGTTATAGGTTGCAGTTTTACAGGCTCGGACTTTATTCCTTGGAGCATAGAAAGCAGAGGCGTGATCTTACAAAGATGTATAAAATTACGAGGAGCATTGGTAGAGTGAACGCACGCAGTATTTTTCCCAGGGTTGGGGAATTAATAATTGGAGGGCATAGGTTTAAGATGAGAGAGGAAAGATTTAATAATAACTTGGGCAACCTTTTCACACAGATTGGTTCATTTATGGAATGAGATGCCAGTCGAAGCGATTGAGGCAGGTGCATTAAATCATTTAAAAGGGATTTAAACAGGTACATGAATAGGAAATGTTCAAAAGGACATGAATCAAACATGGATGAATGGGATGGGTAAGATGGGTGTCTTAGTTGGCATGGGCAAGTTGGGTCAAAGGAATTTTGTGCTGTATGACTCTATGACTACTCAAATACCACCATTGAATCGGATTCTTTCATTAACAATAGACTCCGAAGGAAGACTATTGACTGGAAACATTAACTTTGTTATCTCTCCACAGCCACTGCCTGACCCCATTGGTCATTTCAATAAATTACTATTCTGACCTTTTTTTCTTTCTTTTTATTGTATAGTAAAATTCAGAACTTGAAGACTTGATGATTCTCAATTATTTCCTGATTTCCAACTTTCCCCAAGAAGAGTGCCCTCATTAAGGCAGATAATTGGACTTCCATTATAGAAAATATAATCCTTTCAAACTATGTCAGTCTGTACAGCATCAAAGCACGCAGAAATGAATCAAATTCCCCTCAGCAGTGGCAGGATTTCAGGTTTATTCTTGATTATTTCAAACCCTCAGATAACATCAAAGGGATAAAAGATAGTTTCAAACAAACCAATGATTTTGTACCATTAACTGTGTTTCACTTGCGTGCAGAAATAGTTTTTGTTCAGCTCTGCCCACATGGTGTCATTCCTCTTGTCAGCGACCAGGAATTAATATATGAACCTTAACAACTAGCATTAATGCAAGGGTGCAACCCTCAGAAATAAAAGGAGCTCCATTGCATTGCATAAAATATTCCATTTACATTTTGAGTGCATGCAGGAACGCTGTTAACAATTTGTTCATTTTCTGGAGCAAAGCCTAGTTCCTTCTCTATTAGAGATGGTAATTATCCTAAACAAAAAAATAATATGCTGCCTTAAGGTCTAATCAATTAAATTGTGAACTTTGAGATGTATATGCAGCAAGTTTATGGTCAAAGCAGGTACTCATCTTTTGAATTTACTTCAGAGTGAATTGAGATGTAAGGCACGATTCCACCCTTCTTTGTAGGGCACGGGTACGTGTGTAAACCAAAGAAACAAGGGCTTTGATTTGGACTGTTTATTCCAGAAGTAAAGCTAGATCTTTTTTAACAGTTCAATTACTGGTATATTGTAAGTAGTTTGTTTATTTTTCATAATTACTCAGTTCTGATTTCTTATAACTCTGCATGAAATCTGAAACAATCAGAAGCCAATAAATAATTTGTACTCTTGGCACATACAATGTGATACTTGTGTTCTATTGTTTAGAATCCAACACTGCATACATTGCTGGGATATGACAGGCAGGATAAGCACGCAAACATATAGTTGCAATATTATGAAACAGATTAAATTCTATCCCACACAATCAAAAGGGATGGTTTTTGTAATTATTTTTATAATATAATTCTAATACAGTAAACCCTCGTAATAATGAACCACACGAAGAGAGATTGTGTCTGTTATTATTGATTATCTGCTATAACCGAATAAGGAAGATAATATGTACAGTACTATTGGAAAAACAGCCAATAAACATACACTGCACAATGAACAGTAAAGGACACAAAGGACAACAGTAAAGGACACGATACCTTGGGACGGCACTGTGGCACCGTGATAGATTTTCTACCTCACAGCGCCAGAGACCCGAGTTCGATCCCGACCTTGGCTGCTCCCTGTGGCAGCGAGGGTTGCCTCCAGGTGCTGGGATTTCCTGCAGCCTTGAGGAGACGTGCAGGTTTGTGGTGTGATTGACTTGTGTGGGTTGTGCAAAGGTGTGTGGGTCGGGTGGGTCGCTGGTGGAGCCGCTGCCCTACGGCACCAGGGCCCTGGGTTCAACCCTGGCCTCGGGTTTCCATTGGGTGCTCAGGTGCACTGGTTCTATCCTACACACTGCAGGTGGTGGGTGCGGGGGTTTGGGAGCAGGGGGGAGCTGCCTGACCTGCAGCATTTCAAGCAATCTCTGTTCCTAATTGAACTTTTGAAAGTAAAACTAAGAAGCAGGTATAAGCCTTCCAGCCCCTCCCTCCTGCTCTGCCGTTCAATAAGTTTATGGACAATCATGAAGTCAGTGTCAGTTTCCCATATTATCCCCATATTCCTTGATTTCCATGCATGTTTTAAATTCTATCAACCTCAGTGGGGCTCATGTTGTCGACCTCCCCGTGGTGATCCCTGTCAACTGACAGTCAGGCGAATGACAACAAACAGAGACAGCAGAAGCAGAAGCAGCTTCATAACTTCTGCTGCCTCAAACGCAAGAAGAAGAAGTATCAACCTCAGTGACAGCCTTCACAACCTCTCAAGGAGCATATTCTGCAGGATCACTATCCTCCGGATGAAGACATTCTTCTAAATCCTGTTTGGCTGAAGCCTTCCTTTCTAGATGTACAGCCACAGTGAACATCATTCCTTTATCTTTAATTTAGTTTGTTTAGTTTAGTTTATTATTGTCACGTGTACTGAGATACAGTGGAAAGCTTTTGTTTGGGTGATATCTAATCAAAGAAAACACTATACATGATTGCAATCAAGCCGTCCACAGTGTACAGATAAAAGATAAAGGGTACAACATTTAGTGCAAGATAAAGTCCGATTAAAGAGAGTTCAAAGGTCTCCAGTGAGGTAGACGGGAAGTCAGGACTGCACTCTAGCTGATGACAGGACAGTTCACTTGCCTAATAACAGTTGGGAATAAATTTTCTCTGAATCTGGATGTTTGAGGTTTCAAACTTCTGTACATCTTGCCTGATGGTAGAGAGGAGACGAGGGAGTGACCAGGGTGAGATGGGTCCTTGATTATGTTGGTGGCTTTGCTGAAGCAGCATGAAGTTAGGAGGAGTCAATGGATGTTGATTTGCATGATGGTTTGAGCTATGTCCCTAATTCTGCAATTTATTTTGGTCTTGGATTGAGCCATTCTCAAACCAGGCTGTGATGCATCCTGATAAAATGCTTTCTACGGCGCATCTGTAAAAGTTGGTGATTGGGGACATGCCGAACTTTCTGTGCCTTCTAAGGACATAGAGGCATTGGTGTGTTATTTTGGCCAAAGCTTCAATGTGGCTGGTCCAGGACAAATTGTTAGTGATATTTATTCAGAGGAATTTGATGCTTTCAACCATCTCTGTTTCGGCGCCATTCATGCATGCTGGGTTGTCAGGCCTCATAAGAATTCTGTAGGTTTCAGTGAGATAAACCTCTCATTCTTCTCAACTCCAGAATGTTTAGGCCCTGTAAGTTTAACCCTGTTCAAAATTAATTGCCCTCTCCTCACCCCCTCAGATCCTGGCATTCAAATTGGTGAACTTCATCATTTTCCCTGTATAGAATGTGCACCCCTCCCTAGGTAGCAAACCCAATATTGCAGATGCATCTCACCAGGGCCTGTGTAAATGTAGTATAATATCTTTAATACTATTCTCAAAATCCTCTTGCAGTAACGGCCTACATAATATTTCCTTTTCAAACCGTTTGCTGTTCCTACAAATTAACTTTCAGTGATTTGGGTTCAAGGTCACCCTGATCTTTTTGAACAATAATACTTTTCAATCTCCTACCATTTAAAAAAATACTCAGCCTTTTTAAATGTATAAATTCTTTTTACCAAAATGGATAACATCACACTTTCCACATAATATTCCATCTGACATCTTCTCAACCATTCACTTAGCCTTGAAATCTCTCTGCAATATCCTCTCAATGCACAATCTCACTCAGTTTTATACAGTGAGTTTATCTGAATCATTTGATATATGTTTCACCCTGTTTTTTTAAAAAAGCAAGCAAAACTTTTGGCACATTGGCCTTCATCAGTCAGAGTATTGAGTATGGAAGTTGGGAAGTTCTGTTGCAGTTATTTCAGACGTTGGCGAGACCATATTTAGAGTATCGTGTTCATTTCCAGGTACCATGTTAGAGGAAAGATGTTGTCAAGTTGGAAAGGGTGCAGAGAAGATTTAGGAGGATGTTGTCAGGACTCAAGGGTCTGAGCTATAAGGAGTGGTTGAGCAGGCTGGGGCTCTATTCCTTGGAGTGCAGGAGGAAAAGGGGTGATCTTATAAAGGTGTATAAAATCATGAGAGGAATAGATCGGGTAGATGCAGAGTCTCTTACCCAGAGTAAGGGAATCAAGAACCAGAGGACATAGGTTTAAGGTTAAGTGGGAAAGATTTAATAGGAATCTGAGGGATATTTTTTTTCGACACACAAAGAGTGGTGGGTGTATGCAACAAGCTGCCAGAGAAGATAGTTGAGGCGGGTACTATCATGACGTTTAAGAAATATTTAGACAGGTTAGGATAGGGCAGGTTTAGAGGGATCAGGGCCAAACGCAGGCAAGTAGGACTAATGTAGTTGGAACATGTTGGTTGGTGTGGGCAAGTTGAGCCGAAGGGCCTGTTTCCACGTTGTATGATTCGATGACTCTTTGTTATGAATAGCTGGGGTTCAAGCATCTCACGCATTATAGCCCTCCCACCTGAAAAATGAATTTATACTATTCTCCTCTTTCCACCATTAGCACATAACATAGAACATAGAACAGTACAGCACAAGAACAAGCCCTTTCATCTACAATATCCATGCCAGACATGATACCAAGTTCAACTCTGCTTGCACGTGAACTGTATGCCTCCATTCCCTGCATATCCATTAACGAGTACTCAATCCATCATTGTCAATCCTATGTGCTCTAGTTTTGTTTAATAATGTTTTGTGTGACATCTTATCAAATGCTTTCTGAATATCTGAATACATATTACCACTGTTATTTTTATCAATTATGTGAGAGCTTTAAAAACCATAATTTCCAAATATGATTTATTTTCCATGTTGATTTTGCTAAATTTAATTGTTGCTTTCTAAGTATCCAGTTATTCATTCTTTACCATTTTATCTATTCTTTCCCCTGTAGGTTAATTACCTAGGTATAAGTGTAAATTGTCCCGAGTGTGTGTCTAACAATGTTAATTTGTGGGGATCGCTGGTCGGTGTGGACTTGGTGAGCCAAAGGGCCTGTTTCCACGCTGTATCTTTAAACTGAACTAAACTAAACCACAAGAGATGCAACATCTGTCCCTATTCCTCCTCCCTCTTCTCCATCCTGGGACCTATCCAGGTGAGACAGAGGTTCACATGCACCCACTCTAACCTCATCTACTGCATCTGGTATTCCCAATGTGGGCTCCAGGCCACACACAAACTGGAAGAGCAGTATCTCATATTCTGCTTAGGTAGCTTACAACCCAATGGTATGAACATTGATTTTTTTAATTTTAGGAATTAGATATAGGTCTTTATTCCTTTGATCGCAGGAGGATGAGGGGTGATCTGATAGAGGTGTACAAGATTATGAAAGGCACATTTTGCCCAGAATAGGGGAATCGAGAATAGGGGAATAGGAACCTGAGGGGTACCTTTTTTACAGGAAGAGTGGTAGGTATATGGGAACAAGCTGTCAGGGGAAATAGTTGAGGCAGGCACTATCATGTGTAAGAAGGAACTGCATATGCTGGTTTAAACCGAAGATAGTCACAACAAGCTGGAGTAACTCAGCGGGACAGGCAGCATCTCTGGAGAGAAGAAATGGGTGACATTTCGGGTTGAGACCCTTCTTCAGACTGGTTAGGGATAAGGGAAATGAGAGATGTAGACGGTGATGTGGAGAGATAAAGAACAATGAATGAAAGATATGCAAAAAAGTAACAATGCTGAAGAAAACAGGCCACAGCAAGCTGTTTGTAGGGTGAAAATGAGAAAGTGCGACTTGGGTGGGGGAGGGATAGACAGAGAGGGAATGCTGGGGCTACATGAAGTGAGAGAAATCAATATTCATATCACTGGGCTATAAGCTGCCCAAGCAGGTACTATTACAATGTTTAAGAGACATTTGGAAAGGTGCATGGATAGGTTAGGTTTAGAGGGTTACGGGCAAAGATCGGGCAGATGGGACAAATGTAGATGGGGCATGTTGGTCAGCGTAGGTGAGTTGGCTGAAGAGCCTCTTTCCATGCTCTATGATTCTATGACTCTCTATGACTGTCTCCTCATACTCTCCAGTTATTTGTTTCTTCGTTTATGAAAATGAACACAAAAAGTTTAATTTCCCTGCCATTTCCAACCATCCCATTATCATTTCCTTTACAAAAACCTTTACGTGCCTTTATATATAGGTTTTTCACTGGATTCATTTTTTTTCATTTCCTTATCAATTTCTTGGTGCCTCTTCTGTGGATTCTGACATCTTCCCAATCCACAGACTTACTGCTCCAAGTTCTCACTGATTTCCTATCCTCAGCAAATTGTTAACTTTGTAGCTCTAATGCCACCCCTTAATATTACCCATCACACTGCACACTGCATTCCTGCATACACCCTCCACATCTCTAACACATTTGTAATCTCCATAATCCTGCTTATGGTCACTGTTGCAATAAACATTATAACATTAACTTGCAAATTTATTTTCCAAGATCTCCTCATTTTACCACTCTCCCATCATATTTCCAATTTTTTTTTCAACCATGACCTTAATTTTTCCATAGATATTTTTCCATATTTTCTTATTTTCCCCCCTGCATTGTTGCCATTGTTATCCCTCTTGTTCGCAAAGTGTTTCTGTAAAAGGGCAGAAAATTATCTTGGTAATGATGTTACAGAAGCTATCCCAAGGATATTTTTGATGAATTTATGCTTTCCTAGTTCATTCCTGTTTTGTTGCATAAGCATCAATATTGAACACCGTGACCTCAATTTAAATATCGTTTAAAATATATGTTTGTCCTTGGTAACTAAAACTCATGCTCCTCACTTCAACAAATCACACAAGAAAATTGTGCCATCATAACGATAATTTGGTTTAAATGGGGAATTTATGAAAGATAATTAAGTTCCCTTGAGCATTGTATAGATGTATTCACTTGTTCTTGTGGGGGGAAAATAGAGAACCTTGGAAAGCATGTCAACAAATTCCTGAAAGTCGTGGGAGTGTGAATAAGAAGGCACACAGGATATTTATCTTTACTGCAGAATATAAGAGCAAGAAGATTATTTTAGAATTGAAAACACAATTTAAGCCAACTTCGGTGGAACAGTGGCACAGCTGCTAGAGCTGCTGCTTCACTGCTCCAGCAACCCGGATTTGATCCTGACCTCCGGTGCTGTCTTTGTGTAAATTTTGCACATCTCACTGTGTTGGCATGGGTTTCCTCCAGATGCTCTGGTTTCCTCTCATATGTCAATGGTTTGTCGGTTTGCAGCCTAATTGGCTTTTGTAAATTCCCCCTTAGACGTGTAGAGTGGATGTGAAAGTGAGATAGCATAGAACTAGTGTATGGATGGTCGATGGTTCGTGTGGACATGGTGGGTCGAAGGGCCTGCTTCCATGCTGTATCTCTTTCAAATCAATCAGAGTTGATGAGATTTGATTGCAATGGACTGACAACAGAGGACATTATGAGGATGTTGCTGGAGATAGAAAATTTCAGTGATGTTGAATATTGAATAACCTGCATTTGTCCTCTTTTGAACAGTAGATGTCAAAAATAGATTTAAGGAAAGTCTTTACAATTATGGGATAACATTTTATTGATGGGAAGAGTCAGTCAGAAGGAGATTAATAACTAGATTTAAAATATTTGTGTGATGGGTGAGAGAGAGATATAAGTCCACTTTTTTCACCTCAAGTATTATATGATCACTTAGATGATCAGTGGCAGATATTTATAAAAGTTCATGATGCTCAGCAGAAATGTATCCCAATTAGAAAGACAGCTCCCAGGAGCAAGATGAACTATCTATGGTCACTAAAGGAGGTCAAAGAAAATATTAAATCAAAGACCAGATTGTACAAAGTTGTAAGCTCATGTTGTAGATCAGAGAACTGGGAGTTTTACAAGAGCCAGCAGTGAGAGGCTAAGAAATTAATAAGGATAGTGAATACAAGAGACTGCAGATGCTGGAATGTGGAGCACCCAACAACTCTGTAAGAAGAACTAAACATCCAAGGCCCTACCCTCACCGATATCCTTCGTCACCACCTCACAAAACTTGATCAAGTTAGTAAGACATGACCTGCCACATACAAAGCCATGCTGACTGTCCCCAATTAGACCTTTCCCTTCCAAATGGGAGTAAATCCCATCTCAAATAATCCTCTCCAATAACTTCCCTACCATTGACATGACTCATCGGTCTACAATTTCCTTTATTATCTCTACTTCCCTTCTTAAACAAAGAAGCAACATTGGCTACTCTCGAGTACTCAAGAACTTGCCTATGGGGAGAGAAGTTGCAAAGATCTTCATCAAGGCCCTTGCAAACCTCTCTTATCTCTTTTAATGATTCCTGGATAGATTCCATCAGGCTCTGTGGATTTATATACCTGTTCAAGAGGCCCAACACTGCTTCCTTCTTAGATGGACACAAAATGCTGGAATAACTCAGCGGGACAGGTAGCATCTCTGGAAAGAAGGAATGGGTGACATTTTGGGTCGAGATCCTTCTTCACACATCTTGACCTGAGACGTCACCCATTCCTTTTCTCCAGAGATGTTGCCTGACCCGCTGAGTTACTCCAGCATTTTGTGTCTATCTTCAGGGTAAACCAGCATATGCAATTCCTTCTCACACTACCTTCTCCTCGATCTCAAACTGCTCTTGCATATTAGCATTGTCCACACTGATCTCCCTGTCTTCCATGTCTTTCTTCTTTGTGAAAACAGATGCAAAGTACTCGTTAATACCTCAAGTACCCATTTAGTATTACAAATCAACTTTTGTAAGTTTCTGTCTAATACCCTCATAATTGGCCTTGTCCCATTTTGGAAGTTTAACTTATGGACCAGCCCTGTCCTTTTGCATAATTATTTTAAAGCTAAAAGAGATTAATTAGGCAAATTCTTAGGATGAGAGTTTGTCAAAAGTCAAGAGTGTTTTATAGTCCTATGTCCCAGATAGAACAATGAAATTCTTACTTGCAGCAGCACAACAGAACATGTAAACATAGTACACTATAAACAATATAATAAATGAGAGAGAAAAAAAAGTTCAGTATTTATATATGTACATACTCACAAGTACACACACACACATATATATACACACCGATCAGCCAAAACATTATGACCACTGACAGGCGAAGTGAATAACAATGATTATCTTTTACAATGGCACCTGTCAAGGGGTGGGATATATTAGGCAGCAAGGGAACAGTCAGTTCTTGAAGTTGATGTGTTGGATGCAGGAGAAATGGGCAGGAGTAAAGACCTGAGCGACTTTGACAAGGGCCAAATTTTTCATGGCCAGACCACTGGGTCAGAGCATCTCTGAAATGGCAAGGTTTGTGGGGTGCTCCCGGTCAGCAGTGGTGAGTACCTACCGACAGTGGTCCGAGGAGGGACAAACCATAAACCGGCGACAGGGTGTTGAGCGCCCAAGGCTCATCGATGTGCGAGGGCAACGAAGGCTATCCTATCTGGTCTAAACTGACAGAAGGTTTACTGTGGCACAAGTCACAGAAAAGTTTAATGGTGTTCACGGGAGGAATGTGTCACAATACACAGTGCATCACACCCTGCTGCGTATGGGACCAACAGCATATTAGGCAGGTGGTCATAATGTTTTGGATCATCAGGTCATAATGTTTTGGCTGATCGGTGTATACATATACACATACAGTTATATATACACATATACACATACACACACACATACGTACACAAAAAAACAAAGAATAGTATTGCAATAATAATAATAATAGTCTATTGTAGTTCAGTGTTCGAACACAAAGCAAAAAAAACCATTAGATCTATATTCTTTCGAGTTTAGAAGAAAGAATGGTGATCTTCCTGAAATATATAAAATTCTGAGGGGGCATGATAGGAAACATGTCAAGTTGTTTTCGGACGTAGGACATTCCTGAATGAAAGGACATTGTTGCAAGATTAAGGGGTAATGGAAAAGTTTCAAGAAATCAGGAGACCCACCTGTTGTTGAGTATTTAGCCCCTGACTTAGAAACATAGAAAATAGGTGCAGGAGTAGGCCATTCGGCCTTTCGAGCCTGCACCGTCATTCAATATGATCATGGCTGATCATCCAGCTCAGTAACCCGTACCTGCCTTCTCTCCATACCCCCTGATCCCTTTAGCCACAAGGGCCACATCTAACTCCCTCTTAAATATAGCCAATGAACTGGCCTCAACTACCTTCTGTGGCAGAGAATTCCACAGACTCACCACTCTCTGTGTGAAGAAATGTTTTCTCATCTCGGTCCTAAAAGACTTCCCCCTTATCCTTAAGCTGTGACCCCTGGTTCTGGACTTCCCCAACATCGGGAACAATCTTCCCGCATCTAGCCTCTCCAACCCCTTAAGAATTTTATATGTTTCAATAAGATCCCCCCTCAGTCTTCTAAATTCCAGCGAGTATAAGCCTAGTCTATCCAGTCTTTCTTCATATGAAAGTCCTGCCAGCCCAGGGATCAATCTGGTGAACCTTCTCTGTACTCCCTCTAAGGCTAGAATGTCTTTCCTCAGATTAGGAGACCAAAACTGTACACAATACTCCAGGTGCGGTCTCTCCAAGGCTCTGTACAACTGCAGCAGAACCTCCCTGCTCCTATACTCAAATCCTCTTGCTATGAATGCTAACATACCATTCGCTTTCTTCACTGCCTGCTGCACCTGCATGATTGCTTTCAACTTCCTCCTGGAGCCAGAGTATTTATGTGGCTGGACCAGTTAGGATTCTTGCCAACGGTGATCTCAAGAATGCAGATAATAGGGGATTTAATAAAGATCAAAATGTTATGATGATGGAGTTAGATTCTGCAATAGGAGATTATGCAAATGTAGTTCCAGGCATAACCTAATCTAGCCCTTTCAGGGACTGTAAGAAATGACAAAATCAGGAGCAGGAACTGAAGACCAGGTGGAATGTTTATACAGCAGTGTCAAATATTCAGCCTCAGCAAATTCACATGGGGTTTAACAGAGAAACAAATTCAATTTAAATTATGCAAAATGTAACATTTGTACATGCATGTAAAATAGCCTCCTTGACGAGGTTACTCTTCTAAAACAACCAAATATTTGTTTGTCGTGTACTTTAATATTGTTATGCCTGCCTCTTTGTAGGGTACGTCGAACAATCCCTGTTCCAGGCGTACACTGGCCCTATCCCCGAACTCTACCTCTGCTACATTGAAGACTGCATTGGTGCTACCTCTTATACCCATGCAGAACTCACTGACTTCATCAATTTCACCACTAATTTCCATCCTGCTCTTAAATATACTTGGACCATCTCCGACACCTCCCTACCGTTTTTGGATCTCACCATCTCCATCACAGGAGACAGACTAGTGACTGACATCTACTGCAAACCTACTGACCCCCATAGCTATCTTGACTACACTTCCTCCCACCCTGTTTCCTGTAAAGACTCTATCCCCAGGATGCGCCCAGGATGAGGTGTTCCATACTAGGGCATCGGAGATGTCCTCATTCTTTAGGAAATGGGGGTTCCCCCTTCCATTATAGATGAGGCTGTCACTAGCTTCTCCTCAATATCCCGCAGCTCCGTCTTGCTCCCCCTCCCCCCATTCGTAACAAGGATAGAGTCCCACTTGTCCTCACCTTCCACCCCATCAGCCGTTGCATACAATAAATTATCTTCCATCTTCCACGAGACTGAACAGCGCCCGGCGCGGCTCGGCCGCGGGAATTTCCAGCGCGGTGCGGCCTTGGGACTTTCCATCGCCCAGTGCGGCTCAGCCGCGTGGACTTTCCATCTCCTTGCGGGGGCTGTGCGGGTCGGTCGCCTAGGTAGGGGTCGAGTTGTCTGTACGTGGGAGGGGCATGGGGGAAGAGAGAGGGGAGGTTTTGGGCTCCATCACAGTGAGGGGGTGTTTGGAGTCACTGTGATGGATGTTTGTGTTGGGGTTGTGTCTTGTGTTTTTTGTACTGCTGGCTAAGTAATCTCGTTCGGAACGAATGACAAATAAAGTTATTTTGGATTTTGGATTTGGATTTTGGATTTCCGCCATCTCCAACAGGATCCCACTACTGGCCACATCTTCCCATTTCCACCCCTTTCTGCTTTCCGCAGAGACCGTTCCCTCCGTACCTCCCTGGTCCACTCATCCCTTCCCACCCAAACCACCACCTCCCCAGGTACTTTCCCCTGCAACTGCAGGAGATGCAACACCTGTCCCTTTACCTCCCCCCTCAACTCCATCCAAGGACCCAAACAGTCTTTCAAAGTGAGGCAGTTCACCTGCACCTCCTCCAACCTCGTCTATTGTATCCGCTGTTCCAAATGTCAACTTCTTTACATCAGCGAGACCAAACGCAGGCTCGGCGATCGTTTCGCTCAACACCTCCGCTCAGTCCACCTCAACCAACCTGATCTCCCGGTGGCTCAGTATTTCAGCTCCCCCTCCCATTCCCAATCTGACCTTTCTGTCCTGGGCCTCCTCTATTGTCAGAGTGATGCCCAACACAAATTGGAGGAACAGCACCTCATATTTTGCTTGGGTAGTTTACACCCTAGCGGTATGAACATTGACTTCTCTCACTTCAGATAGTCCCTACTTTCCCTCTCTATCTCCTCCCCTTCCCAGTTCTCCCACTAGTTTTCCTGTCTCCTACTACATCCTATCTATGTCCCGCCCCCTCCCCTGACATCAGTCTGAAGAAGGGTCTCAACCCAAAACGTCACCCATTCCTTCTCTCCAGAGATGGTGCCTGTCCCGCTGAGTTACTCCAGCATTTTGTGTCTATCTTCGATGCAAATGTGACTTATACCTTTAAAAGATTTGAATAGACCTATATGTGGATGTTGACATATAGAAGGAATATGAATGGAAAAGAACATTGATACAATGTGAATTCAATAAACATTCCAAAATTGACCTTCAGATGGAATCAAGATCATTGCTAAAGCAGTGGTAGATGGTTGGGATAAAGACAGTGCTGTGATGAGTTCCAGCAGCGATACACGGAAGATGATATGATTAGTTTCCAACCAGCATAAATATAGTATGATAAATATATGTGACATCATTACATGACACATTTGATCACTTGTGTATTGATGACTGCGTGTGTGTAGCCTGAAATAAACCTTGAATGAACCAGGAACAACTTCTAGATCTTTCTGTGTTCCCTATCTGTTTGACCATGACTTGGAAGCCCACAAGGGAGTCTACGTTTCACTGAGCTGAGGATGGAACAGAAGGTCAAGTGAAGTTGCCCAAAGCAACACAAACGGACTAAGCAACAGCGCATTTGCTGGCAGTGCATTTTTATGGAGTACATGGAGGTATGGACGAGATCACTTTAATCTAGCCCTTTCAGGGACTGTAAGAAATGACAAAATCAGGAGCAGGAACTGAAGACCAGGTGGAATGTTTATACAGCAGTGTCAAATATTCAGCCTCAGCAAATTCACATGGGGTTTAACAGAGAAACAAATTCAATTTAAATTATGCAAAATGTAACATTTGTACATGCATGTAAAATAGCCTCCTTGACGAGGTTACTCTTCTAAAACAACCAAATATTTGTTTGTCGTGTAATTTAATATTCATGCATTGTAATGCCAAACAGCAGTAGCAAAATTGAGAGCTCCAGATGCAAGCCACAGTTAAAATTCTTGCATGCTATTAAAGCCAATGAGAACTGTGAATAACAAAGTCTAAAAACCATAAATGCCACTAGCAACAACAATAAAATTAAAATGAAAGTTGGTGATTAGTGTCAAAGCTATTGACTGCTTGATTTTAGGCAAATAAATAAATGAAGATCATTGCAAAATTCAGCAGAGTGGCATTAACAACCAGCATGTTGAATTTGTAGACAATGGCAAGAAAGAATTGCACGGCCTCAGAGTAATGCATGGATAGTGGAATTAGCGAGCTGTTCTGGTAGAGAGCAGGCATGGACATGATAGGTTGAATAGCCTCCTTCTGCCTGTATCTATGAACCTATGATAGTGAAAATCTTAAGGTAGATGTGATGTGCCATAATGGCCAAAAGGTAAAGCTACAAATCATGACAGCTGACTATACAATAGGTCAACTATACTATGAAAAGGTTGGGTCAAGATATTCTAAATAGATTAGAAGAATATATTTAGTTTGTGCATTTTGCAATTACGCGTTGAAAGGCTCGTACAGCAAATATTTAACAAATTTTGTGCTCATCGAGTGTGCAGAGTGTCCTGTTTCACATATTTTGAATTTGTGTAAGATAGAATGTTGATCCAAGTACAAAAAAATTTGCCCACCTTAAGTGAGTTTTATTCCCTTGCCTCTATGTCTTCTGAGACCCCAGTCAGGCCAGCAATGAATGTCCTGAGGATGCATGAAAATAGAACCAGTATTCATTACCATGCAAAATATTCAGAGCCATCTGAACTTTTCTGCTTCACAGTCTGTCGTTTTTTTAACTACGTTGATCCAAGGTATTGAACTCCATAAAATGGTTCAGACTCTGTTGAACCACTCTGATGTCAAGCGTCTTCTATTCTGAAACATGAAGAAATTAGATGTAAAGCTCTTTTGTCAACCATCCTCACCTCACACAATGGCCCCATAGCAGAAGTGTCCACGTCGTGGGGCTGGAAACTGGAAGTGTCCTGAGCTAATTCTGCTATCACCATCGTCTACTGTACAAGTGAGGCTTCCACTGATTGGCACCGGAAGCTTGCGCCCTTTTCAGGACAGACGATGATAGTGATGCAACATTTGAATGATGGGCACAAAAGAAGAAGACCTCACACAATAATAGTTTGAAACTCCGGCTGTTATAGAATCAGAAATTCAGTGTTATCTTTTAAGCTTACCATCTTTTGGTTCCAGTAATTTAAATGTAACAATGAGGGAAAACCAGGACAGGAACCTGAGCTCAGCTGAATGGTAATGGTTGGACAGCATTGGTTCAATTCCAAGTTTTACTGAATTTCAATTTGGCTAACTTTGATTTGCCCCAAGTAGTATAAGAAAATAACTGCAGATGCTGGTACAAATCGATTTATTCACAAAATGCTGATTTGCCCCACTTTCTTCATGAAGAAACTTAATTTTACTAATTTAGAGAAATAAGAAAAGAGAGTAACTTGATGCTAGTACCTTAATCAGTATCTGTCCTTAATATTTGGCAGAGCAAGAGATTGGAAGAAATGTTTTGGTCATTACTGACAGTGGAACTGTACCGTAATGTGCATCTGGAAAATTGAAAAATTAGGTAGAGGTCTGTAATATTTCTGGGTCAGTGCCATGTGTGTTCCCCCAATCAAACTAAAGCACACACAGAAAACTGATCAGAAATTAATTTTAATATTATATTTTGTTTAGTTTAGTTTAGAGATACAGCGTGGAAACAGGCCCTTCGGCCCACCGAGTCCGCGCCAACCAACGATCCCCACACATTAACACTCCTACACCCACTAGGGACAATTTTTACATTTACCAAGCCAATCATCCTCCATACCTGTACGTCTTTGGAGTGTGTGAGGAAACCGAAGATCTCGGAGAAAACCCACGCAGGTCACGGGGAGAACGTCAGCACCCGTAGTCAGGATCGAACCCTGGCCTCTGGCGCTGCATTCGCTGTAAGGCAGCAACTCTACTGCTGCGCCACCGTGCCGCCCTATTGTGCTGGAGTAACACAGCCATCACTACACATGCAGCTTCTTATGATTCTCTCTCGGAATATGTTCTGCCTCTAACTCATAAAACACACACATTCTGGATTAATATAAACTCAGGTATTTAACACTATTTATTTTAAAAATGTGTAGGTTTCAAGTTTCTTTACATTAATGTTAGCTCTTCTTTCCAATGCTTTTGGTTTTATTTTGCAGATTTTACTCTTGAGTTTTTTTTACTCTTGAGTTTAGTTTATTGTCATGTGCACGGAGGTACAGTGAAAAGCTTTTGTTGTGTGCTAAGCAGTCAGTGGAAAGACAATACATGAGTACAATCGAGCCATCCACAGTGTATAAATACATGATAAAGGAAATAACGTCTAGTGCAAGACAAAGGCAGTAAATGCCGATCAAAGAGTCAGAGGGTCTCCAATGAGGTAGATAATTTATTATTTGTATGCAATAATTATAATTTTGAAAATGGGAATGCAAGTTGGTATCTGTTTCTGTTTAATTTGGAAGATGTGGAAGAGACTAAAAAGGTCAGACTGGACCACTGATCTAAAAACAAAGTGACAGAGGAACTCATCAGGAACTCAGGTAGCATCATGTGGAGGGAAATGGACAGATGATGTTTGGGGCTGGGATACTTCTTCAGACTGATGATACCTGGCCTTCTGAATTCCACCAGCATGCTTTGCTCAAGATGCCAGTATCTGCAGTCTCTTTTGTTTCCATCTGACCCATTGATCTCATGGCAGCATCCATAGACATGTGCTTCATCAACTTGGAATCACAGAATCATAGAATCATCCTTCTGTAAACTGGTCCTTCACACATCCTCCAACATGTTACAGTCCTGTCAATTTCTATGATCGTCACCACAATCCTTTTGAATGGTTGATTGATTGAACAATACATCGTGGAAACAGGCCTTTTGGACCACCAAGTCCACGATGAACATCAATCAAACATTCTCACTAGTTCTATGTTATCCTACTTTCCCATCAACTCCCAACACACTAGGGGCAATTTACAAACCTGCACGTCTTTGGGATGTGGAAAGAAACCAGAGCGCCCGGAGGAAACCCTCGCAGTCACAGGGAGAATGTGTAAACTCCACACAAACAACATCAGAGGTCAGGATGGAAATGGTCTCTGACACTGTGAGGCAGCAGCTCTATCAGCTGCGCCACTGTTCCGCCCTTTCCATATATCATGTTATCATGTGTATTCATGCGCTGTATCCTTGCCAAACTTCCACTGGTCCTATGGGGAAGATATATGTTTCAGTTGTGCACACCCCACCAAGTGTATTACATTTCATTTTGGATTCCACACATCAGGAAGACTATATTTCCATGTATTGGGATTTACAGAAAAGACTCACGATAATGATACGAGAGTGAAAAGTGTTAAAACTGGTTGTGTTTGAATTTAAATACATGAGCGATGATCAAATTAATGTATGCAAATTATTAATAAGGATTTTACTACTATTTTGTTATACATGCAGATAGAGGTCATTATATTAAATGCTGAAGATAGACACAAAATGCTGGAATTACTCAGCAGGACAGGCAGCATCACTGGAGAGAAGGAATAGGTGATGTTTCGGGTCGAGACCCTTCTTCAGACTCAGTCTGAAGTTACTCCAGCATTTTGTGTCCATCTCTGGTTTAAACCAGCAGTTACTTCCTACACCTTATAGTAAATGCTGTTCGGTTTCTCTTTCTAAAATGCAGGCATTTTGAGTTCTTGATCTCAGAGCTTTACAACACTTATTCCTCCGTTCATTGGTGGTTGCTCATTCACAATCTATGCTTGTCTGCTGAAAGGATTCTTCAATTCTTAGGTCACTCTGCCTTGGCCACAAATTGAGGCCATAGGGGACAATAACATTAGCACACCAGCTGTTCCATCAAATATTTAGGATTGAAAAATTAATGCAGGATTTTTTCCTAATATGCATTTCTTGGACTGCAGATGTATCTTAATCAGAAAATGTAATACTTCTCTTGTTTTCTAATTATCGCATTCATATATCTTAATTTTGTTTTCCTTTATTATTCTACCATCTTGCCACTAAACTGTGAGCCTTCTTTTGTGACCTACTCCAACATTTTTTTACGAGACCTATTCTGTAGCCAGCTGCTGGAATGTACAGACTGGTGAATTTATTCACTTTTAAAAAATATTCTTCTTTCCACGCCCTTTGCTTTGGTCTGAAAACATAAAGAAGGATCTGTTACCAATCAATTCGGACATTTTTTATGTCAGAGTCGTTTAGGATCTGGAAGTTCATCTTTTGTTTAAATGATGGGAATATTGCAAAAAATGGAAATTGGGCTCACTTTCTTGGACAATGGTACACTTGAGCTGTAACATGCCAGAAATGTGCTCTGATTTTTTTCTTGGATACAAAGACAGATGGATGTAGCCATTGAAGAAGCTTTATAAGCCAGCCAAATGTACTTGGAACATGAGCCATTATATCAGCTCTGTTTCAGCACCAGGAGTCAGCAGTGGTATTATTAGCCAAGTCTTCAAAACAGTAATCTTCTCCTGTAAGAAGCAACCATAACTGCGGAAAGTGGAGAAGAAACATTTGGAATGGTAGTAAGGAGCTCCCGTGCACAAGGAGCACACAGAAGCCCTGCCCTGTGGTGGAAGGCATGCATCATCCCACAAGATAGACTGATGCCTATCCCAGTTGCCACCGCCTGCTCCTTCTATGGATCATTTGTAGGAAGGAACTGCAGATGCTGGTTTACAACAAAGATAGACACAAAATACTGGAGTAACTCAGCGTGACAGGCAGCATCTCTGGATAGAAGGAAGAATGGTCTCGACCCAAAACATCACCCATTCCTTCTATCCAGAGATGCTGCCTGTCCCACTGAGTTACTCCAGCACTTTGAGTCTACCTTCTATGGAACAGTTTGGAAGATGTGATTAACTTTTGTGAAGCAAAACCATATAAGTGGAAAACCATGTAACCTGGCCATTATTAACCATTTTTCAGGACTCATGAGGCACAATAGTGGTAGCAACAATGGATTGGCAATGCAGAAATTGGTGTAACAAATCTCACCATTGCAGATGAAGAACTTAAATTCAATTAAATCAATAAATCAATAAATCAGGAATCAAAAAATCTGAAATTGTGGTGTCCCTATCTGATCCGCCAACACGAAACCCCAGAGCTACAAAACAGTTTCACCTTAGCTGTCAACCGAAACAGAATGGTTTCAAGTGACATGTATGCCCAGGCAAGTGTCAAGAGTGTTTGAATTTCTTATGTACTGGCAATGGAACCATAAAATTCTTACTTGTTGCTAATTTACAGACCAATTAACACCCAAACACATAAGTAAATATACAATAATCAATAATACAATAAATTAATAATTAGTTACAATCAGTTATGGTAGGCAACTAAACCATAATAGTGCCAAACTGAAGTCCACAGTGTAACTAAAAATAAAGTTTAAAGAAGGCCGTAGTTGCTTTGGAAGTGGTTAGTGTGCAGTGTTCAAGAGGCTGATGGTTGCTGGATGATAACGAGTCAGAGTAAGTGCTGCAAGGTGAAAGACTTTATATAAATAAATCACTTGATACGGATTTCTACATGTGTCCTCGTTTTACATTATTAATGCCACCAGATGTTGTAAACAACTGGAGAAAGATCGGAACATGGTCGTACTTTTGGCCTCTCAAAACTCTTTCACCAATCAGTTCAATAGCTCAATTTAACAGCTTCATCAACATCATTCCATAACTCTTGATCAATAGACATTCTGAATAAAAAACCATTTTTTAAGCATTGAAGTCCTAACTTTAATTCTGTGGGTGTTGGCAAACTGGAGGACAAAGGGCGGACAATCCATACAATCTACTACAATGAGAAATTTTGTCTCCTGCACCTCAATATCATGAAGGAAATCAATGCCATATACAATGCATTACCATAAAAAACATCAATGCCGTTTTTCAAGCACTGTCTGAAGTGGAGAGACAGAATTGATTGGTGTTATGGTTGTCGGACTCTTCTTTAAAATGCTGTAGATATCTGCATTATGTTGTCAAGACACAACTTCATAATTTAAATAACATACCTATTCCTTCAGGATAGGCAGCCTTCTTTATCCTGAATTCAAGCCTTATGATGTGGGTGACCATTGATATCATTTGACTGATGTAATATTCAGGAAACTCTCCCACACCTCTTGCTTTTTGCCCAACAGACACACTTTTTATATTGACATGTTACAAATCCAAACTGGTCGATGGAACTCGACCGATATCCCATTAGTGATAGCGATGGATTAAAAAGGCTACATCTCTACAGTGACAACAAATATTTCTGTCTGATTGAACAGAAGGAATACACACTCTCATTGTGAAACTATTTTAATACAGGTAACCTGTATCAGGACAAGACTGGGATTTGGAATGACTTAAAACCTTTAAGGGCCTGTCCCACTTAAGCGATTTTTTAGGCGACTGTCAAAGCCGTAGCCGAAATTTTCTTTTACCCTTCCGGTGGCGCTATGCTCTGATAAAGCCACGCGTCAACTAGCTCCGAAGAAAATCCAATCTTAAGGGGAAAGAACGGGACGGGTCCACTGAAATTTGCCGATAACTTTCAACGAAGGGTGAGTGAAGTCATCAGACTGTGACTCCTGCCGTTTATATGTCGATAAGTCGCACTCCCCCACTAAAAACCGCTGCAAAATGAGCTGGCAAGGCCAGGCTGCTGGAAGAAGAATCAGGTCAGATGGAAGCATCAGCCTCAGCCTCAATTCCAGTGCTGACCCAAGAAGAAATTCCCAAACAGCCCCGAAAGCCACAGCCTAAAAAAATTGGATTGGAGGAATTTCGAACCATAGTTGGTGAGGAGCTTTCAAGTATGAAGGATGATTTTCATGAAATGAAAGATGAATTAATATCGTTGAAAGGATTGAAGGGAGAAATATCAACTATCATCAGTGAGAAGTTATCATCAGTGAAGAAAGAAATATGTGATAGTATGAACGAACATATGGTGGAAGTAAACTCTAAACTACAAAAACTGGATTCCTACTTTACCAGTAAGTTGGAGCATATTACTATTACGGTACATCAACATGACGAGGCTATACACGAGTTGGAAGTTCTAGCTGAGACAAGCGCTGAAACAACAAAAAGGGTATTAACGGAGACTCAACGCCTATCTGATTTACTAGCGAAAGTAACCGAAAAATGCATTGACTTAGAGGGTCGCTCTAAACGTCAGAACCTAAGGATTGTTGGAGTTAAAGAAGGCCAAGAGAAAGATAAAAACCTCTGTGATTTCACTGCTGAACTCCTACGGGATGTTTTGAAACTGGACACAAAACCTTTGCTGGATCGAGCCCACAGAGCACTGAGAGCTCGGCTAGCTGCTGACGCTCCCCCAAGGCATATGATATTAAAGGTACACTACTCTCACGTCTTAGAAGATATTTTGTCGAGAATCGCTACCAACAGAAACTTATCGTTCCAAGGCGACAATATCCATATTTTTAGAGATTATCCTGCTGTGGTTAAGAAAAGAGCACTTTTTAACGAGACAAGATCAATTTTGAGGAAGATCCCATCGCTCAGATTCGGAATGTTGTACCCGCCCAAACTGCGAGTCACCTACAAGCAGACAGAAACCTTTTATACTGATCACAATAAAGCATTCGAATTCGCCCGAGAGATTGAAAACTCGCTGAAGGGATGAATACCACTCCACGGCTGTAATTACTGGCAGAGAATTGACTGGGCTATAAGGCGTTATAATTTAAAGTTCCAAGACCAGTGAACAAGCTATATGACTATTAATCTTTACTAACTACTATTAATAAAAAAAAATATTAATCACTACCAATAAGAAGTTCAAGTAACACTTGACTCATGTAAATTTTACTTTTAACATTTAACTAATACACCCTAGGAGGGTAAACGGGCCTATTTTGGATTAAATTCCTTTGGGCCTGTCCTGTTTATTTCCCCTTGTTCTAAAAATATATTTTTAATAAAAAACCGGAGCTAGTATTAATTTTGTCACAAGCTACGGAAGTCCTTGAATTTTTTGCCACCATAGGGTGGCTTTCACTAACTGCACTAATTGTAGTTGTAGTTTTAGATGTTTCTTTTCTTTTCCTGCACTCTTTTAACTCTCTACGTTCTTATCTTACTTCTAATTTTTTTCACTATGCTATTATTAAGTATTTATATCATTTTGGGAGATACTTTCGGGTGATACTCCGAATACCACAAAAGACCACCCAACCTCCACTCAAGAAGAATGCTATGGTTCGTGTGACAAACCATTTACTTTATCATAGACCATTTAATCTTTAAGATGCAAGATACTACTATGAAATCAGGGGGTAAAGGTATTACATTTTGTAGCTGGAATGTCAAGGGCATTAATGAACCAATCAAAAGAGGTAAAGTACTTTCACATCTAAAATCAATTAATGCTGATATAATGTTTCTTCAGGAAACCCATCTCAAAAACGTAGCACATAATAGACTGAAAGGCAAATGGATTGACAAATTATTTCATTCATCATTCTCCTTTAAATCAAGAGGGGTAGCCATTTTAATCCGTAAGGGTATACCATTCAAACATACCTCTTCTATTGTCGATACTGAAGGTAGATATGTCATATTAGTGGGTGAACTGTATTCTACAAAACTGATATTGGTGAATATCTATGCACCAAACTTTGACAACCCGCTATTTTTTAAGGAAATATTTAATACTATTCCAGAATTTGGACAATACAATTTGATAATTGGAGGAGATTTAAATTGTACATTAGATCCTTATTTGGATAGATCGTCAACTCAAAGGAAAATAAAATCCAAGTCATGTGAATTATTAAATTCATATATAAACAGTGCAAATATAAAAGACGTTTGGAGAATTGAAAACCCCTCAGGCCGTGAGTATTCTTTTTATTCACCAGTGCACAAAACATATTCAAGAATTGACTACTTCTTAGTGGACTCCAAACTCATTCCTTATACGTATAATTTAAAATATCATAACATTATTATATCCGATCATTCCGCTCTAACATTTAGGGTAAAACTACAAGGAGTAGCGGAGAAACAGACTAATTGGAGATTCAACCCACAAATCTTAAATGAAACAGCATGTTACGACTATCTCAACTTGAAGATTAAAACCTTTTTTCAGACAAATGACCTCCCTGAAACATCTGCCTCCCTGCTCTGGGAAACATTCAAAGCGTTTGTGAGAGGATGTATTATTGCCTTTCAGGCTTCCCAAAACAAGAAGAACCGAGCTGAACAACATGAGCTAGAAAGACAGATAAAACAGCTAGACACAACAAACGCGATCGCTCCTTCTATTATAATACATAATAAAATTGCTGCTCTTAAATATAGGTTAAATCATATACTTTCAGCTCAAATCTTAAGGCTTTTTCAGCATACTAAACAAATATATTTTGAATTTGGAGATAAGCCACAGAAATTGCTAGCTCGACAACTCCGTAAATTAGAAGACGAATCCACAATTCATAAAATTAGATCAGACAACGGAGACTTGCTTAAATTACCCAAGGACATTAACGAGAGATTTTTGCAATTTTATCAGACATTATACTCATCAAACATAATAGATAGCCCTGCGAATATGCAAAACTTTCTGCAGAAATGTAACCTCTCTGGTTTAAATGACAATGAGAGAAATTTACTGGGCGCAGAAATAACTACGAATGACATTGAAGAGGTCATTAAGTCCTTGAAAAATGGGAAGACCCCTGGTCCTGATGGCTTAAATAATGAATTTTATAAACAATTTAGTGACTTGATCTCCCCACGCTTACAAACTGTATATAGTTACGCCTTTAAACACAGATATTACCACAAACTTTGACTGAATCAACAATAATACTTATCCCTAAAAAAGATAAGGATTCTGAAGACCCTGGTTCGTATAGAGCCATAGCTCTTTTAAATACTGATCAGAAGATATTAGCTAAAGTTTTAGCCCATAGATTAAGTTTAGTTATTGATAAATTAATACACCCTGATCAATCAAGCTTTATATCTAAACGATATTTTTTCTATAACCTAAGACGCTTGTTCAATATAATATACTCAAATAGAATATTAAACGAAGACTTAGCAATCATTTCGCTAGACGCTGAAAAAGCATTTGATCAAGTGGAATGGCCCTATCTTTTCTCCGTGATCAAACTCCAACAGCTAGAATACTGACAAACCAAATGTTGTCACCAAAATTTCACTTATCCAGAGGTTGTATACAAGGATGTCCACTATCTCCGCTTTAATTTGCCCTCATTATAGAACCACTCGCCGAGAGTATCAGATCTCAACCAGACATTCACGGCTATAACACTAAACATACAATTAACAACATTTCCTTATATGCGGATGATGTACTATTATACATCACAAACCCTGAAATTAGCATTCCGAATTTACTAAATCTCATAACTCAATTTGGCTCATTCTCCGGATATAGAATTAATTGGTACAAAAGCGAAATCATGCCAATTACGGAACAAAATCCGGCTATACTTCAACAATTCCCTTTTAAAATTGCCTATGAAAAGTTCAAATACCTTGGAATCTACGTGACTAGGAAATATACTTCTTTATTTAAATCAAATTTCCCTTCTTTAGTTGCTAAATTACATAGAAATATCCAATTTTGGAAAACACTCCCCATTTCACTAGCTGGTCGAATTAATGCTATAAAGATGATCTTCCTCCCACAGCTACTATACTTATTTCAAGCAATCCCGATACACCTTCCAAATTTTTTTTTCAAAAAAGTGGATTCAATTATTACTAATTTTATTTGGGATTATAAGACCCATAGAATAAATAAAAGACATTTATGCAAGTCTAAAACTAATGGAGGATTCGCTTTACCAAACTTCCTATTTTATTACTGGGTGGTTAATATTAAAAATATAACCTTCTGGCTGGGCGACATTAATCAGCAACCAGATTGGTTAAAGTTGGAGAAGGAGGATTGCTTACCATTTGACATTGGTGCGATCTTATTCGCCCCAATAACTTTGAATAAAAAAACATATGGAGGAAACCCGATTATACATAGTGTTATCCGTATTTGGAAACAATTAAAACTCACTTTAAAATTGAGTAATTTATCTTTCTTCCTACCCATTGCAAATAACCCTTCTTTCAAACCGTCTGTCTCAGATAGAGGATTCATTCAATGGAAAAGTTATGGAATTAAAATGGTGGGAGACCTCTATCATAAGGGAACTTTTCTCTCTTTTCAGGAATTACAACAGAAGTATGGATTACTTGCTAATAATTTTTTTAGATATTTACAACTCAGAGATTATGTAAAATCACATACGCAAGAATATAGATTTAGAGGCCCAGGAATTCTTGATGAATGCTTGAACCGTCACTACAATACAAATAAATTAATATCTTATATTTATAATACTCTTTTAGATTCCGCCATTCCATCATCAGAATCATATAGGAGGACGAATTGGCTCAACCCATAACGCAAGACATATGGGACGAAAGTTTACAACACATACATCAATGCTCGTTAAACACTAGACACTCATTAATACAATTTAAAATATTACACAGACTACATTATTCGAAGACAAAACTAAACAGGATCTTCCCAAGTATCTCCCCTATTTGTGATAAATGTCAATTTCAAGAAGCCAATTTAACTCACACTTTTGTGACTTGTACAAATATGCAACATTTTTGGATCGATATTTTAAAAATTATTTCCAAAGTTATCGATAACCAACTGGATTTAGATCCAAAATTAATAATTTTAGGATTATCAGAACACATTACAAACTTTACGCTAAGTCAGAGACGCTTTCTACCTGTCAAATGTCCTGACGGTAAATAAATTGGTTAAACACAAGTATTTTATGGTATCTTGAAATGACCTTACTTATTTTAATATTATGTGCTTCTAAATGCATCTAAGAGAACCTAGCAAACCTGGGGACAGCATGTGACAGCGCCCGCAATAAGCAACGATACCTGGCGACAAGCCAGCTGTCGCCGAGAAATTTCACTCCGGTTGATTTCTCAGCGACGCGCTGAGATCCACTAAGATTCCTGGAAGACTCCTCATGATCAGGCAGAGAGAGAGGGGTGCTGCTGTAAAATGGACCCCGCACATACCAAGACAGGTATTTTCTTTTCTCCCTTTTGCCATAAAACTGATTTGTAACTAAACAGACGAGTGAGCATTTTTCTGTTCTACTAGTCAGATCCTTGAACCTGTTCCCTTGTAATAATTGGCGTAGTCGGCAGGATTTGACGAATAGAATAGAAAATGTTTGGTAAAAAGAAATAGCAAATGAGATGGCGCTGGTGCAGGCCAAGCACCCCCACAACAAGCTGCTGCCCTCGGTGCAGGGGAGCCCGCAGCAAGCCGTGCAGCAGGTGGGACCAAGAACCCCGAGTCTTCAAGCTCTTCTAATGTTTTTAACAGGTCATGAGGGAGAAGGTTATTGTTGTAAATTTTACTCGAATGGGTCAACACTGGCATCTAGAGGATTTGATCGACTCATATTGTTTTGGAAAGTATATGGCGACTGCAATAATTATGCTACATTGGGTTACAGTGGAGCAGTGATGGAATTGCATTATAACACAGATGGCAACATGCTTTTCAGCATCAACAGACAAAACTGTAGCAGTGTGGGATAGTGATATGGGAGAAAGAATCAAGAGACTTAAAGGTCACACATCCATTGTGAATTCATGTTATCCAGCCCGACGGGGACCACAGTTCGTCTGTACAGGAAGCAACGACGAAACAGTGAAGCTATGGTACATTCAGAAGAAGGCTGCAATCCATACATTTCAAAACACGTACCAAATTCAGGCAGCAACGTTTAATGACACAAGTGATCAGATTTTCTCTGGTAGTATTGATGACGGCATTAAGGTTTGGGACCTCCGACAAAACAAGTTAATTTGTACCATGCGTGGTCATACAGACTCGGTGACTGGTTTGACCCTGAGTGGGGTAAAAGAGAACATCACGAACCTCGCTGACCACATCCAGGAAGCCGTAGAGAAGATTCGAAGGGTCGGAGAACAGTACCACGACTACAGTCCTTCGGGAGGATGGTGGCCTTTCGGGATGTTTGGAGGCTGGTGGACAACAGTGGTGCACTGGGGACTGACTATTGGGCCAATCTTGTTAGCCATAATATAACAACGTGGTATGTGCGAATTGGCATCACGACTGTGTGGACGGATGTGGGCTGGATATAACGAGGTAACCCCTGCGGTCTGGATTTGGCGGTAACCAGATTGTTGAAGGGGTGGAATGTTAAACGAGAATTTTGCCCAAACAGTCTGTGACCCATAGCGCTGTGGCCATAGCGCTATGTTTAAAACCCATAGCGTTGTGGCCGGTAGCGCTATGTTTAGAACCTATAGCGCGCAGCCGACAGCTCTTTGTTTAAATTCCCACGCACTAAGCCAACAGTGCTCTGTTTAAACCTTTGCGCACCAAACCGGCAGCGGTGTGTGTATTACCTTTATGTGCCAAGTCTGTAGCACTGTGTGTATTGATTTGCGTGCCGTCTGTGGCGCTGTGTATTGCTTTACGCGCCAGTCTGCGACTGATAGTGCTTTGTTTCCCAAGGGAGGGGGGGGGGGGGCTGGCTGGGATGCAGTCCCCTGCCATTGGTTATGGTTTGAATTTGGGAGCAGCGTTGTTGGCCAGGACCTAATGGCGGTTATTTCAACAACTGGTTTCTTACCTGTATAAAGGCAGGCGCCAGTAAGCCAGAAGTTAGTTCATGTACGGGGTTCACCGACGGGTTGAGTCGTGATCAGCACTGCGGACGGAGGCAGAGAGAGAGAGACGTGTGCTGCTGTAAAACGGACCCCCGCACACACCAAGACAAGTATTGTTTTTGTTCTCTCTTGCCAATAAAACTGATTTGTAACTAAACTGATGAGTGAGCCTTTTTCTGTTATACTAGTCGGATCCTTGAACCTGTTCCCTTGTAACTACATTTGTCACCACATCCCAACCAACTATGGAATATATCAAATTATTATAATCTTCTGCAAATTTTTGGTGGACATTGCCTGGGACATTGTGGTAGCTGACCGCCCCATCATAGAAGGAATCGACAGGAGGCATTGCTTCAAGGCAGCTAATATCATCAAAGACCACACCACACTTTCATCTAACTGTCCGAGAACACTTGATACCTGTTTAATTAGAATAACTGATAATTTAATCTATTATTATTTGCATTTAATGTGCCTGTAAAGCTGCAACTTTTTCCCAGTCCCAGTGCATATCGGATGACAGTTCAAAACTCTTGCCTTGACTTGATTATTTAAACTTTAGATGACATTCCAAAATCATTTGTTCCCCTTTAAAAACCAGGGAAATATCACTGCCTTAACATCTACCCCCCGAATCCATCCCAAATTATCCATAGGCAAAACATTCATTTGTCATGCCTTTGTCATCTCCAGATTACTGTAATTTTTACAAAAATCTTTTACTAAAATATTTTTAAAAATAGCAGTACAGTATGTCATAAAAGCCCTTGCATCTGTTCTGCTATTAAATATCATGCATGACCTAATGGGGGTAGAGTTGCTGCCCTACAGTGCCAGAGACCCGGGTGCAATCCTGACTACAGGTGCTTGTCTGTACAGAATTTGTACGTTCTCCCCGTGACCTGCGTGGATTTTCTCCGGGATCTCCAGTTTCCTCCCACACTCCAAAGACATACTGGTTGTAGGTTAATTGGCAGGGTGTAATTGTAAATTGCCCCTCGTAAGTGTAGGATAGTTTACGTGTGCGGTGATCAATGGTCGGCACGGACTCAGTGGGCTGAAGGCCCTGTTTTCACACTGTATCTCTAAACCTGATCTTAATACTACTTTCCCTTTAATTCTTCATTCAAAAATATAACCATTTCAGCCTTGAATGTCTTCGCTATCTCAGCCTCCATTGTGCTCTGGGGTAGGGATTTAGATACTTTCACAAACCTTTGAGAGAAGAAATCCCTTCACAGGATTTGTCATGCCTTTGTCATCTCTTGCCTGCAGTCCGTCTGTCTTTTGTGTTTTTTGTTGTTTTTTGTTGTTTTTGTCTCAATTGTAGTGTTAATATGATGTAGTGTTGTATGTTATGTTTTGGGGGGGGGGGTGGGAGGGAACGGGAACTGTAACTGTAACATTCTCTCTCCAGAACGGAGACGCGACCTTTGTTCTGTGCCGTGTCTCCGTTCCCGTTGCGGCCTACCACCGGCCATGCACCTGGGACCACCTGGGTTTCTGGTTCGCAGAGCCCGCGGTCCGGACTCACCACCTGCGGCGCTGGCTGCCTGCGAATGCTGCGGGAACGGCTGCGACTCGTCTCCGGAGGCTCCGGCGTGGGCCGCGTGGACGTCGGAAGCCCGCAGGCCCCTGGATGGGGGCCGACATCGGGAGCTCCGGCAGCGGCAGAGGCAACGTGTTCGCCCGCCCCGAATCGCGGGGCTTGGGTCGGCCCGCCACGGACCTTTCACCATCCGGCGCGGCCTGAAATAGGCCGCGGGATTTTTTTTCACCGCCCAGCGGGGGCTTCAATATCGGGAGCCCCGACCGCCCCGACGTGGCAACTCCAACAGCCTGACCGCGGGACAAGACGGCAGGGAAGAGAAAAAGACATTCTGGCCTTCCATCACAGTGAGGAGGGACTGGAGGAGACTCACTGTGATGGATGTTTCTTTTTGTTTGGTGTTAGTTGTGATTGTATGTGTTATTGCATTTTTATTGATTAATCTTATTGGTCTTATTGTTCAACTGCGGGTAATGTTTCATTTTACTACACATTTATGTGTATGTAACAAATAAACGACTATTGACTATTGACTATTGATCTCCAACTTAAATGAGCAACATCTTATTCTGAAATTATACCACATTCCCGCAAGAAAAATGACAAAAGGCAGAAGAATGGAAGAAAATAAAAGAAAACATTTGGTAAGTTAATTGGCCACTGGAAATTGTTTCTAGTGAACGTGAGTGATAGAATCTGAAGTAATTTGATGAGAAACTGTTTAGTTTAGTTTAGTTTGGAGATCTAGCATAGAAACAAGCCCTTTGACCCACCAAGTCCATGCCAAACATCATGAACCATTTTCACTAGTTCTATGTTATCCCACTTACGCATCCACTCCCTACACATTAGGGACAATTTTAACCAAGGACAATTATACTACAAACCTGCATGTCTTTGGGATGTGGGAGGAAACCCATGCAATCACAAGGAGAACGTGTAAACTCACACAGACAGCACCTGAGGTTAGGATCTATCACACATCTCTCGCACAATGAGGCAGTAGCTCAACTACCTGTGTCACTCTCTGCTGCCCTGCAACATTATGCAGGTGAGGAGAGTAAAATGGGATTTAATATACAATTGTTTTAATAGGTGCTTAATGGTCAATAAGAACTCAGTGGCCGAACAGACTACTTCTCTTCGAGGACTTTATTTACTCTGAGTTAATTGTAAAATGGTAATTTGGACTACAATTTAAATAATGAGACAGTGATTTCATTATCAAAAGGAACCTCTCTGCTGAATAGACAAGAGCTTTTAACTGCTATTTTAAATTATGATAACAAAAGTAGAGAAAAATTCTGAAATCTATAATAACTGTAATTACAAAAAGTATCTAAAAAGGGAGCAAAATCGTCATGGATTTATATATCGGCAAGCGTGTTTGATGAATCTATTGAAGTTCCTTGAAAGTGTGACTAGAAGATAGATAAGAAACCAATGGATGTGGTAATTTAGATTTAGATTTTAGAAGCTTTCTGATATGATGTCATACCGGAGGTTAGTCAGCAAGATTATAGTGCATGCAATTAAGGGTAATTCAGAATTGGTTAATATTCACAAATCAAAGTGAGAGAATAAATGGTATTTCTCAGAATGACAGATGACAGATAGCATGGTGCCACAGGAATCAGTGCTGGACTCTAGCTATTAACAATTTATACCAACAATTTGATCCCCTCAATCAAATGCCACATTTGCAATTTGCCGATGATACAAAATTAGGTTAGATTGTGAGTAGTGGTGAGGGGAATGAAAAGATGTTTCAAATGAATGAATAAGTTTATTGGCCAAGTATGCATATACAAGGAATATGCCTCGGTGCTCCGCTCACAAATCATCATATCATCATATATATACAGCCGGAAACAGGCCTTTTTGGCCCACCAAGTCCGTGCGCCCAGCGATCCCTGTACACTAACACTATCCTACACCCACTAGGGACAATTTTTACATTTACCCAGCCAATTAACCTACATACCTGTACGTCTTTGGATGACAACACAAACATACAGTTAACAATTAAGAATAAAGCATAAACACATCAAAACAATAAGGATACACCATTACGGTCTAAACTGTGGGTGAAAATAAACCAGAGCAAAAAAGAGACTACAGACTTTGGTTATTGAGTAGAACTAGCACTCAATGGATTTAGATGAGCTGAATGAGTATGTGGGAATGTTGCAAATGGAGCCAAATGTAGAAAAATGTGAGGTCATGTACCTTACTGCATACAATAGAGAAGTAGAGTAATTTTCATATTAGTTAAATGACAAAAGAGAAATGTTGATGTTCAAAGGGACACAGGTGATCTTGGTCAACAATATTGACGGTTAACATGTAAGCAGTTAGAAATGTAAATGTTATTTGGGGTTTTATTGTGAGTGAATTTGAGTCCAAGAGTAAAAGGTGTTACCCAATTGCATTGGGACTTGGTGAGGTCGAACCTGTTTTGGTCTCCTTACCTAACAGAGGATATTCTTATCACAGAGGGGATGAAGTAAAGATGCACTAAACTGGTTCCTAGGATAGCTGACTGAGGAGAGACTTATAAATAGACCTGTAGAATTTCCCAATGAAAGTCACAAAATATTTACAGGCTGGTAGCACAAAGAATATTTACCCTGGGTGAAGAATTTGAAATCAGAGGCTAGGGTCATAGTAGAAGGAAGGGCATTTTAGATGAGAAATTTTCAAGTCAATCACTGGAATTCTTTACCCCAAAGAGCAGTGAAGGCCCAATTAATTCAAAGCAGTGATGGAATGGGTGACGTTTCGGGTCGAGATCCTGAATCTGAAAAAGGGTCTCAACCCGAAACGTCACCCATTTCTTCTATCCAGAGATGCTGCCCAGAGTTCAGCTGTGTTACTCCAGCATTTTGTGTCTATCTTCAGTGTAAACCAGCATCTGTAGTTCCTTCCTTCACGAAGCAGCGATGGGTCGATTTGTGTTAATTAAGGGAAATTAGTGGATGTGGGGATGGGGCAGGATCATTCTTAATGAATGGTGAGGCAGATCGAAAGAGCCAGGTACCTGCTCCTGCTCCTAAATCTTATGTTCTTATTAGCAGCTCTAACAGTAAACTTAGACCACAACACTAATTTGAAGCTGTTCAGTCAAGTGAAAAACAATTCCTTATTTCGAAATAAACCAGTTATTGCCAATATAAAAAATTTCATATCAGTTGCATTGAAACATATTTTTATATTTCCCATTATTTTACCAGCTCTTTATTTTAACTTGAGGCCTGGTTGAGGAGGGTCACTCATTCATCTAAACATACACCTGGGATAACTCTGAGCATCTGCTTGTTTATGTTTCAGTTTCTTCTTCATTTTTATCATTCTTTTGCAGTCTCAGTATTCCCCAGTGAACAAGGATTTGATTTAAAATATTGATTTAGCATAGTTTATATTCAAGGCTTTAGCTGAAAATTGTAGCCACATTTAAAGTGAAACTGTAACAGGGAAAAAATAGATATATATTCTGTTGAACAGCACTAAAATCTAGGATTTACGTCATGCAACCCACCACATCACATGCTCCATAATTTTCTATACTGCACTTTGTATATTATATATTGCTTTAAAAACCTACTGTGCAATATATTCATTGTAGAATATATCTTAAGCACAAAAAGATGCTTGGCTGTCAAGGACTATTGCACGGAGTATACAATGTGTTTAGTCAGACAATAGTTGTCATGTGATAATTTTCTGTGGCGAGGAGCCATGGCAACAATCTGTATCAATTTCCATATAGGATAATGTATCCATCCCTTAGATTATTCAGTATTTCATATTGCTTTAAAGCAATGGGTGTTTAGTGGAAATATCTTAACCTACACTAATGACTCATTGGGTACTAAAGGTATTGACTGAAATCCTGTGTCTATATTTCTATCATAGAAAATGCTGAACCAAAGAACATGTCTTTTTAATTTTAGATGTACATATTTTTCTAGTTACTTAAAATGAACGATTTCAGTGAGCAGATGATGTTTCAGTATGAAAGGACATTTCTAATTGAAATATGTTTCCATTGTCAGATGTTACACAAAGAAAGGATGTACAGTGCCCTCCATAATGTTTGGGACAAAGACCCATCATTTATTTATTTGCCTCTGTACTCCACAATTTGAGATTTGTAATAGAAAAAAACACATGTGGTTAAAGTGCACATTGTCACATTTTATTAAAGGATATTTTTATACATTTTGGTTTCACCATGTAGAAATTACAGCTGTGATTTTACAGAGTCTCCCCATTTTAGGGCACCATAATGTTTGGGACACATGACTTCACAGGCGTTTGTAAATGTTCAGGTGTGTTTAATTGCCTCCTTAATGCAGGTATAAGAGAGCTCTCAGCACCCAGTCTTTCCTCCAGTCTTTCCATCACCTTTGGAAACTTTTATTGCTGTTTATCAACATGAGGACCAAAGTTATGCCAATGAAAGTCAAAGAAGCCATTATGAATTTGAGAAACAAGAATAAAACTGTTAGAGACATCAGCCAAACTTTAGGCTTACCAAAATCAACTATTTGGAACATCATTAAGAAGAAAGAGAGCACTGGTGAGCTTACTAATCGCAAAAGGACTGGCAGGCCAAGGAAGACCTCCACAGCTGATGACAGATGAATTCTCTCTATAATAAAGAAAAAAAAACAAACACCTGTCCGACAGATCAGAAACACTCTTCAGGAGTCAGGTGTGGATTTGTCAATGACCACTGTCTGCAGAAGACTTCATGAACAGAAATACAGAGGTGACACTGCAAGATGCAAACCACTGGTTAGCCGCAAAAATAAGATGGTCGGGTTACAGTTTGCCAAGAAGTACTTAAAACAGCAACCACGGTTCTGGAAAAAGGTCTTGTGGACAGATGAGATGAAGATTAACTTATATCAGAGTGATGGCAAGAGCAAAGTATGGAGGAGAGAAGGAACTGCCTAAGATTCAAAGCATACGATCTCATCTGTGAAACACGGTGGTGGGGTGTTATGGCCTGGGCATGTATGGCTGCTGAAGGTACTGGCTCACGTATCTTCATTGGTGATACAACGGCTGATGGTAGTAGCATAATGAATTCTGAAGTGTATAGACACATCCTATCTGCTCAAGTTCAAACAAATGCCTTAAAACTCATTGGCCGGCGGTTCATTCTACAGCAAGACAATGATCCCAAACATACTGCTAAAGCAACAAAGGAGATTTTCAAAGCTAAAAAATGGTCAATTCTTGACTCCAAGTTAATCACCCGATCTGAACCCAATTGAGCATGCCTTTTAGATGCTGAAGAGAAAACTGAAGGGGTCTAGCCCCCAAAATAAGCATAAGCTAAGCATAAGCATAAGGCTGCAATACAGGTCTGGCAGAGCATCACCAGAGAAGACACCCAGCAACTGGTGATGTCTATGAATCGCAGACTTCAAGCAATCATTGCAAGCAAAGAATATGCAACAAAATACTAAACATGACTACTTTTATTTCCATGACATTGCTGTGCCCCAAACATTATGGTGCCCTGAAATGGGGGGACTATGTATAAACACTGCTGTAATTTCTACATGGTGAAACCAAAATGTATAAAAATGGCCTTTATTAAAATCTGACAATGTGCACTTTAACCACATGTGCTTTTTCTATTACAAATCTCAAATTGTGGAATACAGAGGCAAATAAATAAATGATGGGTCTTTGTCCCAAACATTATGGAGGGCACTGTATGTGCTGTCCTCAAAATAGAACTGTGTATATCTTGACAGTCAGCTTAAACACCTTCCTTTATCAAGACTCTGAAGACACAAACTCTTTTGTCCATAGGTTTATTGAATGGGGAAACTACAAGTACAAAAAGGCATAGAAATTAGAAATACGCTTATTGCAAACATATTACAACACTGTAAATAAACATTCTACCTAAAATAACGAATCCCAAACGTAAGCAAACATTAAACATTGCAACACATACCGATGATGCTGTTAAAAGGCATAAGATGATTGCAGACGTTCACAAAATATATCAGGACCAAAAGATGTGCTACTGCTGCCTCCACTGTTCTACACGCAAATCCCACCCAAGGTCACATCACAAGGTCAACCAGTTTCAAATTGGGTGTATTACCCAACATGACTAATATGAAGCACTCCATCGTCTCTGCATTTAATACTGAAACTGTTCAAGAACAATGTAAAATAAATTGTGGATGTGAATCAGCCACTGGTTTGAATAACATTGACTGATGTAGCCACAACATGTTTTTTTTTTTGAGAAACAGAGGATATTTCAGGGGCAGATGTATCCTCTTCATTCAGGGTTGTCAACCTCATTGAAAAAGCCCCAAACTCCAGAGCAACATTTTTCATTGGATAAATCAGGATAACGTGTTATTCTGTAGCCAGTCCTGCAAATAAGGTGTTGCACATGTATTCAGCACAAGAAAATTACTTGAAAATAAATGCTATTCCAAATTAAGGTTTATGCCCATTAAATTTGTCTATCTCCAAATTTTGGCACATTGGTTGTAATTTCACTCGCGAGTCCAAGGATTCAGTGATTATGTAAATTTAATTGCCGATCTCCTCCATCTCAGTATTTGTAGTTTTCTGAGATGTTTATGAATAGTGCCACTTTCTTTGATACTTTATTATTTCCTTCTCTCCAGAGATGCTGCCGGTCCCACTGAGTTACTCCAGCTTTTTGTGTCTATCTTTGGTTTAAACCAGCATCTGCAGTTCCTTCCTACACAATAGAATTCAGCTGCCTGGGGAATATGAAAAAAAAGTCTTGTGTGCCTCTCACAGAGCAATAATTTGATGCACTGTTGCAGCTGCAGTACTATTTCTAACCCTATGCCTTAATTCTCACTATCAAAATCTTTATTCTCATTATCATAATTTTTTTGTCTTAGGACTTTTGCAATATACTGCTATTTCATGCTTGGTATGAAAAGAAAATTGCAACTTGAAATTGCAAATTAGTACAGATGCAAAATATTTCAACAGATGGATGAGATCACATTATAAGCTTTATATTCACAAGCCATGATTTGAATTGAAAATAGTTATAATTATGGAAATCCATTTGTAACATCTTTGCTTTTGTATGAAATGAATGACAGCATTCATCGAACTATAAATAAATTCTTCCAGAAGGTAAATACATCTGAGTAAAGTCAAGCATTTCAATGCTCTTATTAATTTTTTTTTTAAACCGCAAATCATTTATCTTATCCTGATATCTAAGCATTACCATGAAGCTAAAGTGTTATCCTTGAAATCTGTATTGGTCTAGAAATCTTGTGAATTGCGCACTCTATTCTGCGTCATGTCACATCCATGTAAGTTTAAGCTTTACTAATTTCAGAAAGATATCTGAGCAACTACTTCAGAAAAAGCTAAATCATAAAATTAACATCTTTGTTTCAATATTCTGACAGTGATGTGTACCATGGGAATAGTAACGTTTGCCAAAGTGCTGGTGAATTTTAAAAAATGGAAGACAATTCAAATAAATTCTAGCATAACCTTTTTTATATCCCGTAGTGAATCTCCTATTCTCAAATGAAATTGGAGGTAGTTGAAAGAGAACAATATAAAATGATGAGGGCATAGATTTAAAATGGGCATCTTAATTTACAGAGCTTGCAAAATTGTGCCAAATGGTTGCTGTCTGTCGAGATGCGATGTAGAGGTGACAATCTAGAAATTCTTTTGTAATAGTAAAACATTTATGTGCATTACCGAGGTAGGTCTCAATGTTTCTGCACATAAATAATGTTAACATCGTAAAACTAAATTCAGTGTGCAGTGCTCAAAATACGGGATGTTCATGCTCATTGTGTGCGAGCAGATGCAGGCCATAATGCAAAACTTCCAGTTCAATTTTATGTGCCGTACACAGCATACGGTTTTTACCATATTAGAGTATAGACATGATGTCAGCCATCGTGCAACACTTATTTTGAACATTCCCTGCTGAAACTTTGTCGGCCACCCACAGAGAAACAGTTTCTCACAGCTCTCCATTCACAGCAATGTGCTAGCAAGAGGATTATTCAAGCATAATCCATTAACCTTGGTGAGCCTACAGCCATTTTTCTACTTGGCCTGCTTTGCTGCAGTTGTGGTCCTGCTGTGTATCCTTCAGGAGTGGGAGCAGGGGGAGAATGGTCATAAACAGGGCAGAGGAACTGTCCAGGTGAAAGAGGGTACGAAGGGCTCGTGCCTGCAGATGCTGCTCCGAGAGTATACAAGGATTCACACTCCTATTTCCACTTCTCTGAGAAACATTTTATCTGGAAGTAAAGGTTTTCAAGCCGGATGAGACAGGAATCTTCCACACACCTGCGCATAGATTGCTCTGTCTAAGAGAGTGATGGGCATTGCCACTTTAAACCTCAGAGCCGCTGCATCATTCCATACAGTGGCATATTTTCTCTGTCATTTTCTACACTTCGTGACTCACCATTGGATCAGATGCTCTCCACTCAAGAACAGTGATTTGTAAAGATTATAGGCTTCAGAAAGATACAGAGATTGATAAACTGGACTCATATTGCGCCTCTGGCTCCTCAAATGAATCTGAAACTCCACATGAATCATATCCAACTCACACATCCAACTGACATGTAACTATGAGATGTAATTTATTTGTAACAATTCGGTTTCCACTGACCTATTTTTATTCCCAAGCATGGTTCCAGTCATATTTCATTTTCCACATTGAAAAGAGGGCTGGTTCTTGAGAGCAAAGACTTCTTCATGTTAGCACTACTAAGCACCAATGTCAAGTTTAGCCCCTAGACCAACAGGTGCCAGTCGAAAGCTTCATCGGGGCCAGTGAGCTGAAATTCTGGTCTTACTTTTCTGGAGAATTAGTGACATCTCCAGAAGGTGTTCAATCATCAGCAATGCCTGTGCATGTTTCACAATCTGGCTGTACTGAATGAAGCCTCACTCTTGGTTGAAGTACTTAAGTGTGATTCAGCAAAGTAGAAGAATGAGGATGTATGGCTAAAGTAGACAGTAGAGGAACATGTGGATCCAATTTAACAATTCAACATGGATCCAATGTGATTTAAACTTAATCTTCTGGACCAGCCTTACCATGAGGGATCTTCTCAAATGCTTTACTGAAGTTCATTTAGACAACAGCCACTGCCCTACTCCTATCAATCATTTTCATTATTATAATGAATAGATGTATTCCAAAGATGTGCCAGCAAAGGAAATAACACTGTTTGCCACATTTGCCTCCAATATGTCAGCAAAAACTTCCCAAAAGAAGCAGAGAGTGGCCATTGTACAAATCATAAGTCAGTACAGTGACCCAGGCATTGCTGCTGCCTCACAGCTCCAGCTACCAGGATTTGATCCTGACTCCTAGCTACTAGCCAAGACCACACTGACAGCACCTCACAAACCTAGCATCACTATCACCAAATAAGACAAGGGCAGTAGGCGCATGGGATTGACACCATGCACTGAACATAAACCAGTGCAGCACAAGAACTGGCCCTTTGGCCCACAATGTCTGTGTCGACCATGATGTCAAATTGAACTGTACAACTGCTTTCAACCATCTATATCCCTCCACTCCCTGCCTGTTCATGTATCCATTTAAATGCATTTTAAATATTGCTATTGTATCCCCCACCTCCCGGCAGAGGGTTCAAGGTATCCACCTCTTTTTGTGTAAAAAGCTTACCTCGTAAATCACCTTAGAACCTTCCTCCTCTCACCTTAAAGCTATGCCCTCTACCATACAGGATATCACATTTCCACACAGGGAAAAGAGACTCAGATGGTCTAATCTATCCATGCCCTTCCTGATTTATACACTTCTACCAGGTCGCACCTCAGCTTCCAATGCTCCAGCAAAAACAATCTAAGTTTGTTCAACCTTTCCTGGTAGCTAATTCCTCACAACACAACAGGGATACCTTCTCCAGAAAGACTGCAAGTGTTCAAGTGTCCACCATCTTCGCAAGGGTAATTCGGGATGAGTAATAACTGCCGGTCCTGCTTGTGAGAGCCAAATACAAATAATGAATGAAAAAATATATATTTCTGGTGTAAGCCTACAGAATTCCAGGGTTGAATCCTAGAAAATGCAATAGAAGAGTTATGAAATCTCAGATAGACACATAAAGCTGGAACAGGCATCATATCTGGAGAAAAGGATTGGGTGATGTTTTGGGTCGTGGCCCTTCATCAGATTAGTTATGAAACCTCAAACAGACTGTAGACTAGATAGACAAATAAAATAATTAATCCAAAGTACTGATGATGTTCGAAAACATGGAATCTGCAAGTTAATTTGCATGAATATTACATATAAAACGACAGCTGGAGGAGATACAAAATTGAAAACAGCATGATAGGCACTATTTTGCCTCTTTTAAAGAAGATTTTATAACTTAAATTTGACTTTACTGCTTTTTAATTCTAGAAATGTCACTCATTTAAAAAATGCATTCGGTATCCAACTGTTTCACCAATCTGCATTCTGTTTGTGCTTAAGGTAAAGAATTAGACTTATTGGCTTTTATTTATTTTATGTGTGTAATGATCACAGTTCTTTTGTTTTCTAATCCCAGTAAATGGCAAACTGATGAGAAAAGAGAAAGCGGAGCAATGTGAACAACTTTCATTTATACAGTGCCTGAAATGTAAAATACACTGCAAAGCACTTCGCAGTAACATACCCAGGCAGTTTTGCCCAGTTGGTTTGGTGAGTATTCGTTGTAAGGTTTAAGTAGCAGCAAATGTACTGATGTTTTCAGAAATGTTCAACCTTGTCTCTTCACATTACCTTTGGGGCTAGGATTCGTTGTTCCTATTGATCCCCTTATAAGGTTCCCCTCACCCTACATTCCTTGAATGGATCATGTCAACACATAACATAGACATGGCTGAATCACTCTGATTACATTTCTAATCCTAGACACTTCATGCCAGGTCTTGCCTTTATCGGAAATTACTCTATATGGGAAATAAAATAAACTGTTTCAACAAAACAGGATGTACAATACAATCTGAAAAATGATAAATAATGAGAATTTAGGACAATTTATTCACTTTTCAGGAGGCACAAGAGACTGTAGAAAAGCAAACTGCTGGAGGAACTCGGTGGGTCCAACAGTTATTTGAAGGAAATGGACCGATTTCCCATTGCAGTTGCTGACTGTCCCGTGAATTCCTCAAGTGGTTTGTTTTTTAAAATATTTTATTTAGGTCTAGCAAGGCCATGGTAAATTACACTGCCCCACTACTACCTGATCTGAATGGTGCAATGTCATAGTACATAGCGAATATATTTGAAAATCAGATGTTGAACTAAAAACAAATCAGTCAACTCATTGTGCTGAAATATTTATTCTTTTCCACTGATTCTGGCTGACCTGTTGAATATCTCCAGCATTTTCTGTTTTTATTTCTGTTTATATTTGACAGAGATTGGATAAACTTTGCAAAATATTTTTTCGGAGGATTGTCTGGGTTGTCTAGGTTGTCTAGGTTGTCCAGAATCCAGTCTTCTGCCCAAATTTTATTTTTACTGTGCCTGCCACCCTGCATACACTAATCTCTGCTGGACCCACTGAGTTACTTTGTGTTCCACACAATATTCCAGCATCTGCAATTCCTTGTGTCTCCACTAATCTCTTTTTTTTCAGTCAATTTAAGTCACCATTGTTCTGTGAGCAGATCGCATATCCTGTGATCTCACCCTCTCTCCAGCTGTCAACGGCTTTTAAATGTCTCTGAAACTCAAGTAGACTTATTATTTTTTAAATAAAGTTTTAAAAAACTAATTAAAAAGTACATACAATGAAAGAAAATAATAGAAAATATTAAAATAATGTAAGTAACCCAATTACCTTTTTTACCAAGTAGTCCTGGTGTACTACTGGGCTTTGTGTAGAGTTTAGTGGCAAGATACTGTAGGTGAGATGGATAGAAGTCTGAGAAGGGCAGAGCCATGACTGGAAAACAATCTATAGATTTGCCTGCTAAGGGTTTGGTTATTCCAGGCCATTGATCATTTATAAACCCGTCCTCCAATGTCATAGAGTCATACAGTGAATGAGCCCTTCGGAACACCATGACCATCTACACTAATCCCATTTGTCTGCATTACCAGACTATCCTTCTATGTCTGGCCTCTTTGAGTGCATTTTTAAATATCTTTTAAATGTAATGATTGTATGTGATTCCACCACCTCCTCTGACAGCACTTTCCAGATATCAACAACACCGCAAACAATTGCACCTCAGATCTCCTTGTGAGTAGCCTTATCCTTGATAAGTAAAATATTTTTAAAAATCAAAGTAACTTCAACTATATTACACTAGTTTAAAAACAAATAATACATGGCATGAACATTTAGGATTATGCACCACATTTCAAAGAATTTCTACTCATTACATACGAATAGGTAGAAAATGTTGTCCTTTTCTTCCTGGGTAGAATAATTTCCTGACATATTAACAACCCTTTCAGAATAATGTATCTATCCTCAGCATGAATAATTGTTCCAGGGGGAAAGAAAATTGTAGACTTTTTAATGAGTAAGTGGCTGTTCCTCTTCCTGTTAATGAACAAAAACCATTAAAAAACCCTTCTGTACATTATACAGTTTTGGCAAGTTTTTCAGTAAAAAAATCAGTACCGTGCCTTTACTTGAACCTTACCTTCTTCACTAAGTTTTTCATTCTTGATAGTTCAGAAAAAAATTTCAGTGGACTTTTGAAAACTTCATAAATGTGGGTCATGAGCCCCAGGCCATTGGGCCTTCTGCCAATTCCACCCGAACATCTACACCAGCCCAGCTCAGTCAATCATGTCATGCCCTAATCCTAAGGGAAGGCTGAGGAGGGCCTAATAGAACTATGCAAAATGATAAGAGAGACCATTGGTGAGACCACACCTGGAGTATTGCGTACAGTTTTGGTCTCCTAATCTGAGGAAAGACATTCTTGCCATAGAGGGAGTACAGAGAAGGTTCACCAGATTGATTCCTGGGATGCCAGGACTTTCATATGAAGAAAGACTGGATAGACTCAGCTTGTACTCGCTGGAATTTAGAAGATTGAGGGGGGATCTTATAGGAACTTACAAAATTCTTAAGGGGTTGGACAGGCTAGATGCAGGAAGATTGTTCCCGATGGTGGGGAAGTTCAGAACAAGGGGTCACAGTTTAAGGATAAGGGGGAAGTCTTTTAGGACCGAGATGAGAAAGTTTTTTTTCACACAGAGAGTGGTGAATCTGTGGAATTCTCTGCCACAGAAGGTAATGGGCCAGTTCATTGGCTATATTTAAGAGGGAGTTAGATGTGGCCCTTGTGGCTAAAGGGATCAGGGGGTATGGAGAGAAGGCAGGTATGGGATACTGAGTTGGATGATTAGCCATGATCATATTGAATGGTGGTGCAGGCTCGAAGGGCCGAATGGCCTACTCCTGCACCTATTTTCTATGTTTCTATGTTTCTATACCGATAGGCTAGAATATAGTAAACATTTCTCCGCAACATAGGTATCATAAATTTAAGGGCATAGATTTAGGGTGCTGGGTTGATGTTTGGAAGGACTTTAGGAAATACCATTTTTTTTACCATAGAGGGTTTTTTACCTTTAAAAAATGTGAATAGTGGTATCAACAAAGAAGACACAGTACCCAAATGAGTGGTGGAGGCAGGTATTTTTACAACATTTTAGTTTAGTTTAGGGATACAACACGGAAACCGAATCCGCACCGACCAGCAAACCCCGTACACTATCCTGCACTCTAGGGACAATTTATAATTTTACTAAAAGCTAATTAACCTACAAACCTGTACGCCTTTGAAGAGTGGGAGGAAACTCGAGCACTCAGAAAAAACCCATGAGGCCACGGGGAGAATGTACAAACTGCGTACAGACAGCACCCATGGTCAGGATCGGACCTGGGTCACTGGCGCTGTAAGGCAGAAACTCTACTGCTGCACCACTGTGCCGCCCCTGCCACTGCGCCACCTTGCCACTGCGCCACCTTGCCACTCTACATTTATGGAGTATCTAGACAAACACTTGAAGTGGCAAATCATAGAAAGCTACAGACCAAATGATGATAAAAACCTAATGATGGCTTTGTATAGATAGGTACTTAATGGTTAGCATGGCCATGTTTCTGTAGTGTATAATTTTATAACTCCATGAACAATTAGCATGTATATTGGGTGTTAATCAATGTGTGATGCCAATTAAATACATAGTATTTTGATGCGCTACAAAGTTGAAGAGAAATGAACAAATTTGCACAGTGACTGCAAAGTCAGTTGCTATCATTCGTAGAAGGATATTGAGCTGTCTGCGATAATATCAAATTTTCTGGCAAGGTGCAGAAGTGGCATGGGGCCAGGGTGAAATCAGGACAACAATCTGTGATGCAATAGTTCCTGATAGACTAAGTTCATTTTGAGTGTTACTCATCTACTTCAAGCACAACATGGGACAGCTTTTAATTTTATTATCGTCGAGCAATCTTACACAGCTTGTGACTGTCTCCATCAGACTTTGCATTAACCAGTAGCGTAAAGCCTCAAAACCTCTGCAACTGGCAATGTGAGAGCAGCCAACTGTCATTGGTTTATCGGTTTATAGGTCTGCAGAATTGCGCATTACTCTTGCAAGAAAATTTTCCTGGCAAACCTCTCTCTTTGCTAGAAGTAATGTTGGTGTGATGGGACTGGAGCTATGTTATTTCAACAGATACTAGTCAATTCTGAGTATAGTTTACCTTCAATCCAGGTTTTCATTTTCCAATATATCTCTCTCAAAGGTGTTTTTTTTCATAATTGCAAAAGAAAAGCACGGCTATTTGTGTACCTACTTTATATCCATCAAAGCTATCATAGATCAATATGACCTTGCAGAGAGCAGTAGGGCCTTTTCTTTTGGCACAGTCATCACATTAACATATATTAAAAATGTCAGTGTGTGCTACAGGGGAAATATATATTTATGCCTCAGTGGAAATAGAGTTCATTGCCATTGAGCCAGTTTTAGTGATAACTTCTCAGCAAAAAAGGCAGTCTGCTTAACAGCTTTATGGTGAAAAAAATACTTTTTAATGGAAATGTCATCAACCATACATTGTTAATGGGTAGATTTCAGTTTAGTTTACTTTAGAGATACAGTGCGGGAACAGGCCCTTCGGTCCACCGAGTCTGCACCGACCAGCGATCCCCGCACATTTACACTATCTTACACACACTAGGGACAATTTTACACCTATACCAAGCCAATTTACCTGCATACCTGTATGTCTTTGGATTGTGGGAGGAAACCGAAGATCTCGGATAAAATCCACGGAGAATATAATACTCCTATATAATACTACTATATAAGTATGGATATAATACTTTTGAAAAGTCTTTTTATTTTGTTTTCAGCCCTTTCTACATTTTCAGAGTATTCAATATTATCTCCTAAGGAACCAGGCAATTAAATAATATTGTCAATTAGATGAATTTGCCTCTAAATAATTGCTTTTCCAATTGTTTTGTGTTTTTAATTATGTCTGTCCATATTTTTATAGCTGGATGGTTATGTTATTTGATTCATTTACATGAGCAGTTGGCAAATTTGTGAACCATAACACATATTAAAATTTTCATTATCTAAAAATGTTGATTTTTGCTGCGACAAAATTAGTCCTTTTAGAAGCATTTCATTATTACAAAATGAAAAGATGATTGTATAATTTATTCCATAATTATTTAACGAAGAACCAATATAAATGTTAACTACTCACAAAAAAACATAATTTATCATCATAGAGAGATAGACCATGGAAACAGGTCCTTTGGCCCACGAATTCCAAGTCAACTATCAACCAGCCATTTACACCAATCCTACATTAGTCTCATTCTCCTCACATTCTATCAACTCCCTGTAGATTCTATCATTCACCTACACACTGGGGGCGATTGCAATCTCCAATTAACCTATTGTCCCGTAAGTCTTTGGGATATGGGAGAGAACTGGCACATTCCGATGAAACACGCACAATCACAGAGAGAATGGCATTCTCCCTAACGAGAGCACCCAAAGTCAGGATTGAATCCCAGGTCTCTGACACTGTGAGTCCGCAGTTCTCTCAGTTGTGCGGCTGAAATGCAGTTTTTTTATTCACTGCCATGAGGACACAAATATGTAGGGCATGTTAGATAAAGTGTAATCAATCTCTTTTAAATACAATGGAGAAAATCATAAAATGGTGTCATAATCGCCATCATCATAATCATACTTTATTAGCCAAGTATGTTTTGCAACATACGAGGAATTTCTTTTGCCATACAGTCATACCAATAAAAAGCAATAGAACACACAAAATACATTTTAACATGAACATCCACCACAGTGACTCCTCCACATTCCTCACTGTGATGGAAGGCGAAAGAAAAGTTCAACCTTTCCCCTTCTTTGTTCTCCCATGGTTGGGGGCCTCGAGCCTTCCATTGACGGGATGATCTTGACTCCCGAAGCCGGCGGCATTTGGGCTCTCGCATCAGAGCGATCAAGCTCCTGCATCAAGGGGGGAATCTCAGCTCCCCCGCGCCAGGCGATCTGACCTTGGGTCGGGGCTGGTCGAATCTTTCTGCATTCTTTGGAGCTTCTCGACATCGGTCTCTACCCGAGACTGCGAGCTCCTCGATGTTGAAGTCCGCAGGCTGCGGTTGGAACATCGATCCCAGGTAAGGGATTGGCTCCAATGGAAAGTCCACGTGCCCCCGATGGGGCTCAAAGTCAAACCCCAAGCAAGGCCTCTAGCTCCATGATGTTAGGCTGCAGAGCGACCGGAGATACGATCCGGAAAACAATCGCATCTCCAGCAAGATAAGAGATTGAAAAAAGTTTCCCCCGACCCCCCTGCCCACCCCCCACATAAAACAAACCAGAGAACGTTAACACAAACTTTTAAAACACATAAAAAATTACAAAAAAAAGATGAAAAGCAGACAGACTGTAGGCAAGGCTGCCATCGCTGCACCACCCCGTGGTAAGGGGGTGTTCTATGCAAAGTAAAAATGCTGGAATTTGATGAATAAGATATTAATTGATGTTACACTGCATTTGTCTTTTACAACTTTTTCGCAGAATTCAGAAAAGAGATGGAAAAAGCTATGTTGCAACAGTTCAGTACCAGTAATAGATGATAATTGACAATATCATAAATGTAGTTATTGTCATCATGTTCATATTAGAGGGCTGTAGTAACTGGTTCAACAGGACAACCAGAAGCTGTTAATAAATTGCCATCCTACCCCATTTCTAGGTTTCTCTATGCAAGATAATACCAATGGCGTCATGTCATCAACACAATGTCATTAAGGACTTTACTCAATAGCATAGAGTGGGCATTTATCTACTGCAAAATTTATATTACACCAGGCTAAAATTAACCATCTAAAAGATTTGAACGGTTTGCAGGATTTCTCCATCTGTACTTTCTGGCATCTTCATTAACCACCAGCATGGGGGAAAAATACACCTGAAACTCGAGAGAATGTGTTAGTGGGAGATTAAGTGTAAAAGCATTTCCTTCCACCACCCCCCCCCCCCCCCCCCCCCCCACCACCACCATTTGGAATACATTGACATGCTGAAGTAGAGTCTACTTCATGACAAATTGATATAATTTTTAATTCAAAACTTCCTTTTGCCCAAGCAAGCTCATAAGATGCACCAATTTTAAAGAGTCCTTTTTATCAGAAATGAATGACGAGAGGCCCTATCTTCAATTGGCAGTGAGCTCACCTTCCTCCCAGCAGCAGATGGTAAGCAGCATGTAAAAAATCCTATAAACTGCTCTCAATGATTTATCAGAATTTGTGGCAATAATCACTACTCACGATTATTTCCTGGATTCAGTCATGAAGAAATATTAAGAGCAGTTTTAATTAGAATTCAGCATTGCTCCAAGCATTGAATTTATTTTTATGAATACATTCCTTTCCCAAGCACTACCAAGAAAACAGCTGGAATTATGAATAACCTTCCAGCTACACATTCACCCTATAACATTTTTAAGGGCAAAGTATTTGATATTTTTTCTGCTTTCATAATTAGATGAAGTTAGTGATGGTGATCACATTGCAACAAATCAGCATGTAAATTGCTGCAATGAAGCTGACATGGAGAACTGACTTTTCCCACACAATAGTTTTTTTCTAGATGATGGGTTTCCTGTAAAATAATGAGCTAGTTTACACTAAGACCCAAAGGCCAGAATGCATCTAACCCCTTTCACAGGTAATGCAAAGTATGGCGTGTGCAAAGTATGGAGTGTTGGTGGCGCGAGCCACAGGGTGTTGCATGTGTCTAGTGCCCTGGTATAAATTCAGATGCTGCTGGCTACCAATTTTTGCGAAAAAGGGAGTCGAGTGCGTAAGCCTCCCCCTGCCAGTACATAACCTCTGCATCATCAAGACTCTCGCAGGCCTACTCGTGGCACACATGGTAACTGGGGCCACCTTCAGTCCCCAGCTAAACTGCGCAGGGATCTCGGAGGAACGCTGGCCCCCAGAGATGCGACGTGCAGGCCCACCGGCGTGTGGACACATCCTGACGTCCATCAACCAGGTCCCAACTATGGGTTAAATAGCATCGCACTGCCTTGTGGGTAAGGCTCAGGAAAGCCAAAGGCACTGGAGCTGGAGTCCCTAAAGACAGTTGGCTGATCCCTCGTGCGTCCGCCTTCCGGCAACTCCTGCAACCGAGTAGACCCCAGACATAGCAGCCATGCTGTTCCTCTGGAATCAGCCTATCAGGTCGAGAGGGAATACAGGTGCTGGGCAAGTTTGTATTCCCATATACCTGCCCAGGCTCAGCGGCCAAATCAAATGGAGAGGACACTTCATCCTTGCTGGGCACAGTGAGATGTAACCACAGATGAAAAATCCCGCTCTCCAAGCAGGACAACGCCAAGCCACATCATCATCTCTCGCAGATGGACGGATGCCAGTTCAGTTCAGGTGTGTGTAAGTACATGATTGTGTAGGTTGTGAAGCCATGTATTTTGTGTGCATATGGGTACTTTATCTTTCACTACCATAGACGATAAACTGATTGTCTGAACTGTCAAAATGCTCTCCTGCCCAGGACCAGAAGAACATGTAATATAATAGACACTGGATGGCATCTGCGGAAGTGACTTCCCTAAGTTTAGTTAAATGAGCAGTGATCCCACTGAAACATGAGAGATTCAAAGAAGATTGCACAGAGTAGATGCTTAGATACTGCTCCCTCTGGCTAGAATGTTTAGTTTAGTTTAAATTCTCATCTAAAAATCAGTTTAGATACAGCATGGAAACAAGCCCACTGTGTCCATGTTAACCATCATTGACCCATTCACATTAGTTCTATGTCATCCCACTTTCGCATCCACTCCCTATACACTTGGGACAATTTACAGAGGCCAATTAACCTACAAACTCGCATATCTTTGGGATGTGGGAGAAAGCCAGTGCACCTGGAAACGCATGCTGTCACAGGGAAAACATGCAAGCTCCAAACAGACAGCACCCGAAGTCAGTTTCTGGCGCTGTGAGGCAGCCACTCCACCAGCTGCGCGATTGTGCCAAATGTCTCGAACTAGGGGACACAGAGAAAGGGTAAGAGGTTAGCTGTTTAAGGTAAAAACACGGTGAAATGTATTAACTCAAAGAGTTGTGGATCTTCGGAATTCTCTATTCCAAACCAGTGTGGTAAACAGACATTGAGCATATGCAGGAGCCACAAATGATAAATATTTGGAGAAGAAGGAATTCAAATGGTTAGGGAATTAAATAAGAGTTTGCAAAAAAATGAGCAATGATATTAATGAATGGTGCAGCAAACACCTGAGGAAGTATGATCTACTCGTGCTTATGTTTATCTGTGAAAATGCATCTTCAGTTTTATGAAGCTTATTTTGAAGAGTACAAGAAGATGGCAATGCATGAAAGATCATTGACCTAAAACATTCTACTTTTCCCTCCACAGATGCTGCCTGCCCTGTGGTGTGTATCCAGCATTTTCTGTTTTTACTTCAGACTTCTTGCATCCGCAGATTTTATGAATTTAATACCACTACATTTTCTGAAATGCCTGTCTTTAAGCAACTCTCCTCTGATCCCATATGGGATTTCTGTCCTTCTTTTTAATCTTGCTCATCCCCACTGGTTTCTTTTTCACTTCTTAATTTTGATAAGATATTAACCTTGCTCCGAGGTCACCAAACTGAAATATCTACTCTGTTTTCCTCTCAGCAGTTTAGACAGATTCTGCCTAAGCTGCTGAATATCCCCAATTTCTTCTGTTCTGTTCATAATTTGACTATGTTGCCCAAAAGATCTTTGTGATCTTTTTCCACTTGTTCACAAATTATTGACCACATCTCCCTCCAGTCAGTCCTTTGAGAAATTCAGGAAATCAAACAAACCACTTGATGAAGGGCCTGACCTGCAACCAGAAAACCAACATTGGTTCGACTGACATTGAATGGCATCTCTGGAACAGACTTCAAAGTACTGGATTTTAATCAGTTCAGTGAAACTTTAAGGTAAATGATCTGCAAATATACCTGGCAACATCCCCAACATCATCTGGATTCATCAGCCATTGTTCTGTTTGTAACAAATAATAGAAAGCAATGGAAATAATATTTCAAAATAAGGAACTGCAGATGCTGGCTTACAAAAAATGACACAAGGTGCTGGAGTAATTCAGTGGGTCAGGCAACATCCCTGCAGGGGAATATAATGTGGTTCATGTACACAAAAAGTCACAAGCCTAGGCAAAACTAAGGACATTGGAAGCTTGGCATTGTTGTACTTTAGGCCAATACGAGTCAACTTCCAACAATACTTCCTCAAGACTATAAACAGTTCAACTGTTGAGATCCTTGGAAACTGTTCACTGAAAGATTCTTTTAATTAAATCAAGTTTTAAACTCCTTAATAGCCCTTTCTCCCATTCTTTCTTCCAGACGCAGTAATAATCTAAGATAATTAAACCAGGAAAAGATTAATTAGCATGCTATGAAATATTAATGTATACTTGTAGGATGAAAGATAAAGGGCTTTTCCAACAACTTGATATCCACGTATCTTAAAGGACCCCTTATTTTCATTTAATGCTTGTGTTGCTTTGTTCACCAAGTGACTTGAAATCATTTGCTGAATCCCATTTCTATAAAACATGACAGACAATGCCAAAGTAGAGATGGTGGAAAAGATCAAATTCCAAGGAGTCAATATCACTAACAACTTCTCCTGGACCACCCATTTTGAAACAATACCCAAGAAGGCACACCAATGCCTTTACTTCCTTAGAAGGCTTAGGAAGATTGACATGTCCCCCACAATTCTCACCAACTTCTACAAATGCACCATTGAAAGCATTTCAACAGGATGCATCACAGGTTGATTTGGGAACAGCTCCATCCAAGACCGTAAGAAATTGCAGCAGATTGTGGACGCAGCCCACGCCATCATACAAATCAACCTCCCTTCTATTGACTCCATTTATACCTCACGCTGCCTCGGCAAGGCCAGCAGCATAATCAAGGATGAGTCACACCCGGGCCACTCCCTCTTCTCCCCTCTCCCATTAGGCAAAAGGTATAGAAGTGTGAAAAGGCACACCACCAGATTCAGAGACAGTTTCTTCTCAGCTGTTATCAGGCAACTGAATCATCTACCACAACCAGAGAGCAGTGCCTACTACCTACTTCATTGGTGACCCTCAGACTATCCTTGATCGGACTTTGCTGCCTTTACCTTGCACTAAACATTATTTCCTTATCATATATCTACACACTGTAAATGGATCGATTGTATTCATGTATTGTCTTTCTGCTGACTGGTTGGCATGAAACAAAAGCTTTTCACTGTACCTCGGTACACGTGACAATAAACGAAACTAATCTAAGTAAACCATATAATTCTATCTTAAAATAAGTAGGACTGTGTATTAATTTATTGTAATAAGTGCTTTTTTAAAATCAGTTTGGTTAAGTCAACTATTTAGCTTACCTCAGACTGGCTCCTTAAATATGAAACGTGAGCTCTGCTGATAAGGTATGTGAAAGAGATTCGCTACAAATTCCAGCTGCATTTTGATTGAAATATTGGCGTGCCATCTAAAAGATTCTAAATAAGAATAGTGGCAAAACATCCAAGGAAAATTTTATAGCATACTGAAAATTCCAAAGAGGTTCAATTGATTTTTTTGGTGAGTCATCCAAAACCATTTCAATAGATTTATAAGTATGCCTTTTGATTTACTTTTGAGCTTCATAAATATAGTTATTTCATTTATGAGCATAAAACCCATCATTCTACAGAATAACAATTCTGAAATTTTACTTATTTTCTTTAGCTTACGGACAGAAAATACGTACAGAATTTGACAACTTTCGTGAATTCATGATTCATAAACCTGATGAATTTTTGTTGTTGTTATTTTCTGTGTATTTTAAAGATCAATTGAAATGTATTGATTAAAAAATGGCTTTTGGTTCGAGGTAAAAGTCCTAAAAATATGAAACTTTGGTTCTCTCAGAGCATATTTTTGATATTACCACATCAGTTTTCCATTCTACATTCATATTTATTGTCCTATAATCTAGATTATTTTGATCTATGGTTACAGATAAAATATGGCAAACAATTAAATGGGTAATTAAAATAGCAAAAGAAATCTAACTGTCCCTAGATTGCTGACCAGATTTGAACCTCTCAACTAAACAGTACAAGACATGGGTGAGGCCACATCTGCAGAATGATGTTCCCTGTCACCCTGTTATAGGAAAGATGTTGTTAAGCTGGAAAGGTTGCAGAGGAAATTGACAATAATTTTGACTATCCCAACATTTAAGAAACAGTTAAACAGGTACATGGATAGGACAGGTTTGGAGGGATATGGACCAAATGCTGGCAGGTGGGACAAGTGTAGCTGGAACATGTTGGCCATTGTGGACAAGTATGGCCAAAGGGCTGTTTCCACACTGTATCACTCTATGACCCTATAAGAATGTTGCCAGGACATCAGGGTCTGAGCTATAGAGAGAGATTGAGCAAGTTAGGACTTTATTCCTTGGAGTGCAGGAGGATGAGGGGTGATCTGTCTAGAGGTGTACAAGATCATGAGGGCATTAGATTGGGTAAAAGACTGAGTAGGGGAATCAAAAACTATAGGTTTAAGGTGAGGGGGAAAAATATAACAGGAACCTGAGGGGAAACTTATTTACCCAAAGGGTGGTGGGTATATGGAACTAGCTGACAGGGGTGTTGGTTGAGGCAGGTACTATCACAACATTTAAAATACATTTGGGCAGTAACATGGATAGGATAGGTTTAGAAGGATATGGGCCAAACACAGGCAGGTGTAGATGGGGCATGTTGGTCAGCGTGGGCAAGTTGGATCAAAGGGCCTGTTTCCATGCTATATGCCACTACTCTAGGTGTCAAAGTCTTAAAGCCAGTGAAGTCCATGTTTGCAAATTGTCATAATGGTGTCTTCATAGTTTGACAACAATTTTAATATGACAATTTAAATGAGAAGCCAAAATGAGTTTCCTCCCTGGCCAATCCAGTTGAGCCAATAGTTATCCAAAATGCAAACTTTATAAATTCTCTTTTTAAAAGTTTTTCGAGGTTAGAAGCACGGGAAGGGAAGGTGCCAAGGGAACATGAAAAACACTTACACTTACCTAATCTAATTGGTGATCTATCAGCTGCATGGTTTTCCAAAGTTCTCCTTTGACTTCCCATCTTGTAGAATGACAAAATGAGGCCTTGCAAATGTAATACTTTGCTTCATTCTGACTTCTCATATTTCCAGAGAAGATTTTCTGCCACTTAACATAACTTCTAATTTGCAGAGATGTCTTGTAGAGGATAATTATTTTTCTTTTGTGCCCCTCTGACCTGCCAAAACATGCCAAAATGTTAAATATGCCCATGCCTTTAATAGAGCAAATTCAAAGATTTTGACTACAACATGGTGTTAATATAATACTAATTGTGCAATCGTTTCATTCTGCTGCATGCAGCTTTAATTGACCTCTGTTTAAATTGGCCCCTGCATTTAAATAATAAACAATGGTATATCTTAAGAGTACTTTAGAGATTTATCAACTGTCCAATGTTATTCCAATGTTCATGCGTACAGGAAAACAAGTATGACTGACCTGATAAACTCACTATTTTTAGTATTTTGAGCAAAATGAGGCTGCTTTCACTCCTGCTGCATCTTCTGCTGGGAAGTTCTTTAAAATGTGGTCAATGAAGTGTTGGGAAAACGTAAATAGTTAAAAAATAGTTAACATAAATAGGGAAAGTTCTAAAGTTTACAAATACATAATGTGGTGATGGGTTGTTAAGAACCCATCTGGTGTCACATGTCAAATGCATTAACGAAGATGTGCTTTTTTTCCATACTTGTAACAAAAATTATGATTTTAGTCACATTAAAATAACTTTTCTCAGGATTGGATCAGTTCTTCTGCCCCTCTACTGTAACTGGTCAGCATAGACAGAAATCATAAGCAGCAAGTTTGTGTGGTTGGCCTTATCAAGGCCAAGGTGGCCAAACATATATCCTGCGAAACGTGCATTCGGTAAGTAGAGGCCTTAAGATATCGGAGATTTAGGAATGTAGAAGGATAATATTACGTGACATTATACGGTCTACATCCTGCTACATTGTTTTATTGAGCATTTGTACATTGCAAATATTTTAAACACAATATATTCACCTTCTCACCTTTAAAATAATAGCTTTAGCTCTTACCGTGTATTTGTCCAAATAATCTTTTATTGTATCCATTAATTTCTGGTCAAGGGCACACCAACTCACTTTTATTGTCATCAATATTATTAGTCTTCCTGGTCACTTATTTTCCACCAAAGAGATGAAAATCATGTGCTAATGAAAGAAATCTATTTTGTGCAACAGTAATCCATTTGTATTTGGATTAGTTGTAATGTTTAAAAGCAATAAAAATAAAACCCTGTGGAGGTAACTGACAGGCCATGTAGGTCGAATTATTTGCAAACCTGTATGACTGCAGAGATAGTAGTTCTAATCTAGATTTTTTAGATTTAGAGATACAGCGCAGAAACAGGCCCTTCGGCCCACCGGGTCCGCGCCACCCAGCGATCCCCGCACACTAACACTATCCTACACACACTAGGGACAATTTTTTTTACATTTGCCCAGCCAATTAACCTACGTACCTGTACGTCTTTGGAGTGTGGGAGGAAACCGAAGATCTCGGAGAAAACCCACGCAGGTCACGGGGAGAACGTACAAACTCCGTACAGACGGCGCCTGTAGTCAGGATCGAACCTGAGTCATTGAAACATTTATATTCATTAATTTATCAAACAGAATTATTGTAAAGTAGCCTCACAAGTTATGTTATGGACTCTTTAATACATTGGACAAATAATACCTTATGTAATTTCAAAAATGAAGATTTCTAAAGTCACAATGTAATGGCTGCTTAGCTGAATTTATGGAATTAATCTGTTCTGCAGTGAGATCAGAAACTGAAGCAAATGGGAGTGAGAAAATCAGTCTCAATGACTGCAATTTGTGATTTTCAACACATTGCAATATTCTGACTGTTTACAACATTTAACTCTTAATAAAACACAAAGCCTTTTACGCCTTCATCTGGCACTCTTTTGCTTGGTATGTAGATGTAGGATTACAGATTGTCCCTAATTTATCACAAAGATTAATTTCTAACTTCCCTTGCACAGTGACCAGATTTTTTAAATGGATGTGTTGTCTGTGAGAAATGCACCTACACCAAGCCCCAATTTTCTCTCACTGGGTTAGCTCTCAGAAGATGATCTAATCCAAACTAATGTTTGCACTGCATTTGCAATGAGGTCAATCCTAGAATACATGGCAGAGTCAGCCTATCCTAATTATGCAAATCTCTCTTCATCCTTACTCAAACATAATGAGAAAAAAATATGATCCTTCAGTGTCTTTATATCTCTCTTGTTTTTATTTTTGGTTTGCTTACATTCTGCTTGATGATAAATTAATTTCCAACTTTGCAGTGGAAGCAGAGGAGCGAGGTTGGAATGTAAAAGTGCGTCCAGTGGAGGTGGGGTGCAGCAGCTTTGTAGCCAGCTCCACCGCAAGACGCCTGAGGGAAGTAGGAGTCAGAGGGCAGGCCCAAAGGAAAGCAACCAAAGAACTTGCCAATGCTGCCGAACGGAGCAGTCACTGGTTGTGGCTGAAAAGAAGAGATGCTGTCTGGGCTGCCACGTGACCATCTAGAGGCTAACCTTAAGACACACACCCAGGTCTGATCACCCTGCGGTGGGCCTGCCTCGACTGAGGGTGTCTTGTGATAAAAGGCCGAAACACCCAGTGACATTGAGGTACACAACTGAAGATGTGTCTGAATGGTAGCAACATCACCTAGTGGTCATCCCCAAGAACAACACCATGCAAGTCAATTGTGACAGCCAGGGATTGTGACAGCCAGTCCTACTAATCAATCTCCCTCTTGCTGTTGTTCTCCCTATTCTGTGTGCTTCTTGTGTTTCACCTCTATCATTCGCTCCATTTATTTTCATCTCCTGCATCTGGCATTCTTTTGGTTGGTACATAGACATAGGACTACACATTGTCTCTAATTCATCGTGAAGATTAATTTCTAACTTTCCCTGCACAGTGACTTTTCCTGCACCATCCTCAGTCCAGGAATGGAGCTCATTATTCAGGCAATTGCCAAAGGAAATCAAAGTGAACAGAAATTGCCCACGAAGGATCACAAAAGTATAAATACCATTAATAGAAATAAAGGAAATTATGACACAGGAGGCCAGTCAGGAAAGTGACTATACTTGGTTTGGAAACAGCTCCATCCAAGACCACGAGAAATTGCAGCGAATTGTGGATGCAGCCCAGAATATCACACAAACGAACCTCCCTTCTATTGATTCCATTTATACCTCTGGGTGGCGCCGCGATGGCAGCCTCGCCTACAGTCTGTCTGTCTTTTTTGTCTTTTTTTTGTTATTTTTAGTGTGTTTTAAAAGTATGTGTTAATGTTCTCTGGTTTGTTTTATGTGGGGGGTGGGCGGGGGGATCAGGGGAAACTTTTTTTCAATCTCTTACCTTGCCGGAGATGCAATAGTTTTCCGGATCGTATCTCTGATCGCTCTGCGGCCTAACATCATGTAGCTGGCGGCCTTGCTCGAGACTGACTTTGAGCCCCACCACGGGACCGTAGACTTACCCTTGCCTGGGATTGACGCTGCGGCCTGCGGACTTCAACATCGAGGAGCTCGCAGTCTCGGGTAGAGACTGATGTCGGGAGCTCCAAATGACGCAGGTTTAGACTAACCCCGACCCAGGGTCAGATTACTCCGCACAGGGGAGCTGAGATTCCCCCCCGATGCAGGAGCTTGATCACCGCGATGAGGAAGGCCCAACCACCAGCTACGGGAGTCAAGATCGTCCCATCAATGGAAGGTTCGAGGCCCCTGACCGCGGGAGAACAAAGAAGGGAGAAATTAAACTTTTTCTCGCCTTCCATCACAGTGAGGAATGTGGAGGATGTTCATGTTAAAATATATGTTCATTGTTAAAATATATTTAGTGTATTCTGTTGCTTTTAATTGGTATGACTGTAAGGCAAATGAAATTCCTCGTATGTTGCAAAACATACTTGACTAATAGAGTATGATTATGATTATTATGATTATGATTATGATTACAATTATGATTATTATGATTATGATTGGGAACAGCTCCATCCAAGACCACGAGAAATTGCAGCGAATTGTGGACGCGACCCAGAATATCACTCAAATGAACCTCCCTTCTATTGAGTCCATTTATACCTCACGCTGCCTCAGCAAGGCCAGCAGCATAATCAAGGACGAGTCACACCCGGACCACTCCCTCTTCTCCCTTTTCCCATCAAGCAAAAGGTATAGAAGTGGGAAAATGCACACCTCCAGATTCAGGGACAGTTTCTTCTCAGCTGTTCTCAGGAAACTGAATCATCCTACCACCAGTGATGGAAATGGGTTTTAGGAATTAGGGGTACTCTAAGGTCCGTGAGGCTGAGATTGGGAAGGAAGGGGAGGGGGATTTTTTTTTATGTGCGTTCATACCCATGTAAAAGTACAAGAACGCATAACTTGTTTATTGTGTATTTATAATATAGTTTATTGTGTATTATATGTCATAACTGCTTTCTGGCATCTCTCTCTCTGTTTACATTACAAAATGTTCCATAATGGTATATAATCTCTATTTTTTTCTGTCTCCTCCTCTTTCTTTCTGCATGCCGTTTCTTCAGCACGCCTTCTGCCACTAAGAAGCCATGTCCTCACATATTCTTCGGGGTTGAATTTTGACAGAGGAAGTCCCACCAACTTAATAAATAGAAGAGTTGAGAGATGATCAGTTTGAAGTCTTACACGTTGTGGTGACATGGCAGAAATTCATGCCACTGAAGCTTCTTTCACATTCTGCTGTTGATACCGGAATTGTATTTACAGCCGTTACCAGCTGCTGAAAATCTGCAGAAACTATCTTCCCTTTAGATTCCTTGGATTCTCTGAAGGCTCTGACACAAAGCCGACCATTTAAGCCAAATTGTTCTGCCATTTCTTCTACATCATTATCCCCAAAGGTAAAAAGTGAATCTTCTGGAATATTGTTAATATCTAAATATTTCGACTTGTTAATTAACTTTTTACATTTATCATTGGAAGCTGTTGTAGATTCAAGCAGCCTGGATTTCATATTATTGACCAAACTCCTCAAAAACTGTTGTCTATGTATAGTAGGTACTTTACCAGCTCTCAAATTTATTCCATTAAATATCATCTGGCTTGTTGCTTTCTCCACTTGAGTATAAAATTTTCCTGGCTTCTGTATTTGACATTCAAGAACCTTGATAGTTCGTTTAATTTCCTCATGTGCTGTACTAAGTGTACAATTTTGGTTCTGCAATTCAAGTGACAGTTCAGACAACTCTTGCAAACTGTCCATCAACAAGCCCAAATTATTTACGAAAGCTGATGACTCTAATACTTTTTTCAGCCCCTCGTACTTTGCTCTCTCTGCACTAGATCTTGAAGCATCACAGCGTGCTTTTCCAAAATGCTCCCAAATAGTTTTATAAGACTGCCACATAGCCTTTACAGTTCGGTAAGATGAAGCAACCCATCTCACACTGAAAACACGACCAATTTTCAACAGTTGACAGTGAAGAGCCTCAGCACATGCAGTTAACTCATCCTGATTCTTAGGAGACCTATGATATAAGGAATACAATTTATCACAAAATATCTGAAAATGATTCAAACCTGCAACTTCATTTATAACATCACCTACACTGAGTTCAAGCCTGTGACTGGCACAGTGCCAAACAGTTGCATTAGGGAAATCATCAAGAAATAGTTTTGCAACCCCTGCATTTCGTCCTAACATTACTGATGCACCATCAGTTACAAGTGATATCACATTTTCTTTTAGGTACTGTATTGAAAAACCACCTCTTTGTAAGCAACTTAGAAGCCCATCATATATAGATTTTGCATTTGCACCAAGTTTCATATGTTCTAAGTCAAAATAGAATAATATAGGTTGGGAAGATTCACCAACTGCTGCTCTCAAGCAGACTACTAGAACAGTTTTCCCATTAATAGTAGTAGATTCATCAATCATAATAGACATTTTAGATTGTTTCAAAATTATATTTTCCACCATTGTCTTTCGCATCTGGTTCCCTATGTGGTGAGAAACATCTGCACATGACTTACGAGAGTGTAGAACATACCCTAAGTCGATGCTGTTTCTTTCTTGCAGTTCAATATCAGAAGACATATCTGTGTAGGGCCTACCTTTGTGTACAATATTATATACAGTTCTAAAAACTCAACCTATTTTTGCTTCGACCTTTTTCAGTGACATATACACTACAATTTCGATTGCTTTTTTTTAGCTGTTTCATTGATTTTTTGGCATCTGATATGAGCTTCACTATTTTTGTGCTTAAAAACATTTTTTCTTAAACTCATTAACTGTTTTGCTTTGTCATCACTCACTCCTACTACATTAACACTGCACCACTCACGAGACAAATGAATTCCTTGTGTTCATTCAAGTCCAAGATGACACTTGCTGCATACACTACATCCTAGTTTTCTGTTTTTAACAATTAGCCTGGGATATTCTTTCTTCCAACAGTCTGGAAGATCACATTTTTCAATATCTTTTGAAATGTCTTCACATGCAGCATCAGGCGGAACAACTGCATCAGTTACATTATTAGGGGGTATGGAGAGTCAGGGGGTATGGGGAGAAGGCAGGAACGGGGTACTGATTGAGAATGATCAGCCATGATCACATTGAATGGTGGCGCTGGCTCGAAGTGCCGAATAGCCTACTCCTGCACCTATTGTCTATTGTCTATCATTTTCAAGTAATTTTGCCTTCTTTTCTGGCTGAGTGTTTTCATTATCATTTATTTCTTCATCGATCTGAAGACGCTGTCTTTCACAGTATCTCAGTATGCTCATTTTCACAGGGGTACACAAATCTGAAATTTATAGATATTTGATAGTGATTTGATGGTGTTATATAATAAAATTTGATAGTGATATATAATAAAATATTTCCGCTTGGACTATTGTTTTGCTAAATAAAACCACCCACAATAAAATATTCACCACTCACGATTTAGGCTGGAAAAAACTATTGGTACGACTTATTTAATTTTCTCCCCATCCATTGTAATTTAACTGAAACAACTGAGGCACAGCGGCAGAGAGGCACAGAGGCACAGCGGCAAATAAAATAACGTGGAATAATAAAATAATGTGACTTTACCTGAGCCCGTACTCGCAGTCTGGTAGCCCTGACAGTGAGTTTAAGAAATTCTCCCTTGAATTTTATTCAAAGGTGTCATTAATACATGGTCAAAACACAATTACATTTACTGAGGAATGTGGATCGATGTATTGATGACACATTGTATAACTACTACCTGTTAACTACTGGCTGTTAACAAGTGCTAACAGTGACAGTTAACAAATCGTTTTCGTCTGAGTTGAATAAAGTGATAAACGACTCGAATCTTGCCCCATCTGGACTCACACTAAATTTCTCATTACTCCCTTACCTTCCACCTACATTCCTTCCTCTAGCTTCACCATTCACAACTCTTCAATCCTTTTGTCTCACACCTTCTGTCTTTTCAACTCTGCCCTTTGTTCAACCAACTGCCTATCAAAACCCCATTTGCCTGTATCTACAATCACCCCATTTGCCTGTATCCACAAAACATTGCTTATCCATGTTCACCAGAAATGCTGCCCGACCCACTGAGTTGCTCCAGCACTTTGTCTTAATCTGAACAAATCTAGTTTCTCATTGAATATTTGTAATAAGAGGGAGAGAATGTGGAAGCTAGGGAACTAGAAGAAAATAGTTCTCTAGGGTGCAGCAAAAATAGTGCTTTGTGGCATTTCTAAGCCTTTGAATCTAAATTGAATTGAACTTCAATAATAGGAAGGCAGTTAGCAGTTTGTAGATAACAATTAAGCAATCATCAATTAATCAACTGCAAATGATTCCCACAGTAGGATTAATTACTATAAAGTGGAAGCGGACTGAACACTTGTATCTTGGATATTGCTCAGAAGGTGTATAAAAGAGGGTGCCTATGAATGCACATAGTAAAATATTAGCAGAGTTGGAAGGAAGTTTTCCTATTAGTTAAATTAAATGTTTAAATTCACATCCTCAAATTTACTACATAAATCTTAAATGAATGAAACAGAGAAAAACATAGATTAAATATAATTGCGGAGTAACTCAACGAGTCAGGCAGCATCTCTGGTGAGAAGGAATGAGTGACGTTTCAGGTCGAGACCCTTCTTCTCGACCCAAAACATCACCCATTCCTTCTCTCCAGAGATGCTGCCTGACCCGTTGAGTTACTCCAGCATTTTGTGTCTACCTTTGATTTAAACCAGCATCTGCAGTTCTTTCCTACACAAAAATAATTATGGAATGTGCATCATAACTGCAGCATGTAGGAATTCCTGCAGTGCAGAGTAATCTTAGTTTAGCACTACTGTTATTTAAAAAAAATTATTAGGCCAAGTTAACCCGTTGGGCCCAAACCTCTCATGCATTGGTACAGCACCCTCTTCTCCCCCACTCCCCCCTCCACTCCCCCCTCCCTCTCCCTCCCCCCTTCTCCCTCTCCCCCCTCTCCCCTCTCCGTCCTCCCCCTCCCCCCCTCCTCCCCCCTTAGGCTCGCAATTACCCGGTCACGTCCAGGCCCAGGCACCAGCTGTTTCCGCCTGGCTCTCCCGCCGCTACCGAGAGACAGGCAGCCGAGCCCTGCTCGTACCCGAGATCAACGGGCCCCAAATGCGCAGGCATGGACGCATTTGTTCTGCGCTCACACACCATCTTACGCAAGTACCAGATCAACGGGGCCTCAACTGCGCATACGTGTTTTTTTTAACTTTAAAATGTGAATAACATTAAAAATATTACACCAATTTGAATGAAACTTCATCCATAGCACCACAGGACAATGGTGAGCCTAAAATTGTCAGGCTATCCTGCACCGTTTTGGCTGTAGTTCAGGAACAAACAAACAAACAAACAAGAGTTTTAGTATATAGATAGATTCACAAGATGTAACCCAGAATTTATTCACCATCCTTATTTGTGGAGAAGGTCGCAGGAATTTTCCTGCTTGACAACTGATCGGCCACTTTAGAAACCAGTTGAGAGTAAGAACCAGTTTAGGCAAGGTCAAACTGCTAATGTTATGGGTAGGCGACCATTTGACAATGCTAATGGAGTATTAGTGAAAAGTGCACAACAAGGAAAGAAAACAAAATGTTAAAGTCAATTGTTTTACTCAGTGCACAAACCACTCATCATCATAGAGTCATAGAATCATACAGCACGGAAGCAGGCCCATTGGTCATCTTGTCCATGTCGACCATGCTGCCCCATCTACATTAGTTCTACCTGCCAAGTTTGGCCATATCCCTCCAAACATTTTCTATCCATGTATCTATCCAAATATTTTTTAAATGTTATTATAGTACCTGCCTCAACTACCTCCTCAGGCATTTCATTCCATATACCCACTACCCTTTGTGCAAAAAGTTTACCCCTCTGATTCCTATTAAATCTTTCCCCTCACACCTTAGACCTGTGTCCTTTGGTTCTTGATACCTCCACTCTAGGTAAAATACTCTGTCCATCTACTCTAACTATTCCCCTCATCATCTTATACACTTCTATTAGGTCACTCCTCATCCTCCTGCACTACAAGGAATAAAGTACTAGCCTCCCTATAGCTCAAGCCTTCAAGTCCTGGCACCATTCTCTGCATTCTTTTCAGCTCAACAACATTTTCCCTATGGCAGGGTGACCAAAATTCAAGACAATACTCCAAATATGGCCCCACCATTGTCTTGTATATTTGTAACATAGCATTCCAACTTCTATACTCAATAGGGCACAAAGAGCTGGAGTAACTCAACGGGTCACAAAGTGCTGGAGTAACTCAGTGAGTCAGGCAGCATCTCTGGAGAAAATGGATGACTGATGTTTCAGGTCGAGACTCGCCAAGTTACTCCAGCAATTTGTGACCCCCCCCCCCCCCCCACCACCCGAGTTAATCCAGCACTTTTTGATTCCAAAGATGCTGCTTGACTCACTGAGTTACTCCGGCACATTGTGCCCTTTTGTGTATTAACCAGTTTCTGCAGTTACTTATTTCTACACTTCTGTACTCAGTACCCTGACTTCTTGACCACCCTGATATGAATCATAAAAACCAATGGGACCAGCACTGATCTCTGAGGCACACTTCTAGTCACAGGCCTCCAGACCAAAAAACAACCTTCCATCATCAACTTCTACTTCCTACCACAAAGCCAATTTTCTATCCCGTCAGAGCTGTGCATGGCCAAGGTATTCCCAGAGAACGTTGCAAATCTCTGTCACTACTGACAAAAAAAAAGACCTAGAATCATGCTCTTAAAAGGTCAAAAATTAGGTGTTTGTTAATATTGTTGGGGTACATTACCTGTGCATTGCCTGTGCATCTGAGGTCTCCTCTCTCCCTCCTCCTCCAGTGTCCATTGATAAACCTCTCCTGATTCCAATTCCTATCATTTAAAAGCAAGAGTATTGGAAATCTGAAATAAAAACAGAAAAAAAACAGGACACATACTCATCGAGGTCAATGACCTTTCTTTAGTATTGACAGACTTAAAAACCTCTAAAAGGCTATCATCCTGGAATGTTAACTCTGTTTCTTTCTCTACAGGTGATGTCTGGAAATTTCCAATTTCAGTCCCTACCCTATAACTCCAGTTTCTGCAGCATATCCAGCAGGATTACCACAGGAGCATCCACGGCAATGAGATAATAGGTGCAGAAATGACAGTGTGCCTCATATAAATTTGTTCTGGTCAATAGCAAGAGCTTTCTTAATCAGCAGTAAGCCTTCAAAGATATGCCGCAAAACTAAATATATGATTAGCCCTTGAAATCATGCTACTGCATTCTGAGAAAGTGCTTTATAATTAGCCAGGGATTTGTCTGAAACAGAAAAAAGCAACATTCTAAACAAGCATTACTCAATGAACTGCTTTGCTCTATGTATATGCTAAGCATCAATCATCTGACATGCATTGCAATTTAAAGCACCTGGATTAATTTCCCAAACTTCAAGATGCTCATATAATACAAACAACAACATGTTGGAGGAACTCAGTGGGTCAAGCAGCATCTGTAGAGGGAATGGATAAATTATATTTTTGGTTGGGATCCTTCTTCAGACTGATGGGGTTGCGGGAGGACACTGGAAAAGAGGGTGGGGTAGAACCTGGCCAATGATGGGTGGTTATAGGTAGGTGATTGGTAGATGGGTGGAGAAAGTGCAAACTAGATTAGGCCACATGGAAAAACATGAGCATGAATTGAAGATAGGCAGACAGATATAAAAAGGAGAATTGTAAATCAGTGACCGATTTGCAGTATTGCAAGGTGTATCGAATGATTTTGCTGCAAGTATCTGTATTTGACCTTGAGCTATTTACCACGTGAAATATTTAAAAATAACCAAATTTATTGATGACTAGACGGGCGTGGACCTGTTGCGTGCAAACCTCTCCTGCGGGCCCGGCAACCCTCTGTGCAAACCTCTCCTGAGGGCCCAGCAACCCTCCCCCAACTGACGACCTGTGGACCTTTTGCCGGCGGGGGAATCTCCAATGGGGCCGGGGGCGGGGGGAGAGGGAAGGGAAGAGGGTGCCACTCACCCCAGCCCTGAGCGGCCATCGCAGCGTCCAGAGCGACTCGTGGTGCAAACCTCTCCTGCAGCGGCAGCTCGACGGTGACGGCCGTTGCTTTGTGCAGGAAGAAGCCCCGGCGGACAACCAGCACGATTTGAGCACACATGTGGATCTGGCGTCCATCTTACGTAAGTATTAGATCAACAGGCCCCAACTGCACAGGCGCGGACACGTTGGGTTCCCATTGTGACGTCGAACACAGAGGTATTACTGCGCAGGTGCTGCTGACGGGCAGAGTAAGTGGAAAAGGGATTTATTAAAGATTAAAAAGTGATTTTTAAAGTTTATAAAGTGAATAACTTTTAAAATATAACAACCATTTGAACCATTTGAGTAAGGTGGGCCTAAAATTGTTGCGCTATCGTGTACCATTTTGGCTATATTTCGTGATCAAATATATTTACAAACAAACAAAGACAAGATGAGAGTATTAGTAATATATAGATACAAATTTTGGTGGGAAAGTAGACCATGACGAGGTTGAAAAAACACTAAAAAATAATATAAACAGTTTAATTGAATGGTCAAGATAGTTAGAGGAGATGAAATATGACACAGATGTTTATTCACATCAAGAGCACAATAATTTATTGGAAGGGAGAGATTAGTAAACTTTATTAATCCGGATGATATTGGGTTCATTATAGAAAGATCTTAGAACATTAACATGCAGTTACAGCAAATAATAATTACCTTTTACTGCCCGAGGGTTTTTTGTAATGAGTTATGCAGGACCTGCATATGTTTGGAGTTTTTCAATGGTCAATAATATGAAAGTCATACAATGCTCATTTAGCTTCACCTACACAAACATATTTATCTCAAGAACACTCAACTAGGGTCTTAACCAGGTGACCAAGCCCTACCTTATCATTAGTTTAACAACCTGATAGAATTCTTTATGACTTATGATTTTCCCCCCAAAATCAGGAAGCCACCTGATCATATTCCCAACAATTTACTAACCACCTCTACTACGTCTCTTTCCAATTCATCTCCTCGGTCCTCCACCTCCCAGATCCATCTCACCAGCTCTGACAATCATCATCTGCAGACCTCACCCTCCACAACACCTCCCCATCTCCACCAATTTGACTTGCCAGCCCATTAATCTTCCTTGTTGGAAATCCATGTTTGTTTTACACTTTAATCCACTGCAATATTCTTCTTTTATCTTCCCAATCTTCACCCCAATCACAACACCACCAACCCCGCCCCATAATCCTGATCTGCTCTCCACTCAATCATCTCCACACAGCTCCCCCACTCCCAATCTGCTCTCCAACATAGTTCCTCGATGAGTTCCATTCTCTAGAATGGCAAACGAAAGCAGAGGAATGACATTTGCACGTGAAAGGCTAATTCTACCATACACAATTTGCAGAACTTCAAGATTAAAGTACGCTGAGGAGCTTGCACATGTTTGGCATGGGCCCTGCCCGGCTTTGACTCGCACAGGTTTTTATTTGCCAAAGTTTTTCAGACCAGGTACTCTTGCTTAAAGTACATCACACCTGGAATACTAATGATAAGCAACTGTATGTTTTTGAAATAAATGGGTTGAAAGCACTCCTCAGTTTGCCCCCAGAAGGGTGCAGTGTGATATAAGATTGGTTACTCTCTACTGACCTCTTAGTGGACCTTTTGCCACAACATAAATTTCTTCTTAATTTTGTTCTGCTTATCTCCATTTGTCAGCTGCAGTAAGAAAGACCACAGAATTAAACAAATAAATCTTAGATTAGTATACCACTTTATTAAAAAAACAGAATTATATGATGTAATGTTACCCAAGGGAGATGCTAATACCACTTACCTTGCTCCTCTACAAACAATTTGTAGCTAAGAAAATCACATGCCTCTAAGGATATTTGCATGCAAATCTGATGCTATTTGCAAACAACCTCTATCCTACAAATCACAGCAATAGGAGAAAGTGAGTTAAATCAGGTTTATGTAGTGCTATAAAGTTGTCAAAAATGCAAATGGAAAATGGGACCCAAGAAGTTTATAGCATTTGTAGGCCATGATATTCCACAAATGTGCTGAAAATCTTTTCAATAATGTTTTATTCATGATATTAACACTGTTCCAATTTTCCTTGCTATTTCTTAGAACTGGCATATGTTACTATTCTTTAATATGCGATTAATAGTATGTAACACTATTCCTGTCTTCAATTATAATTATGTACACACATAATGTACACACTGTTAATGATTGCCGCTTTTCCGTCAGGATAGTTTGTCTGTTTGTCTGTTTGTTTCTATGTTAATTGTATTTGTAAAGCGCTTTGTGCATGTGTTAAGGCGCTATATAAAATAAATATATTATTATTATAAACATGATGTGGAATGATCTAACTATGAGATGATATCTTGCAAAAATACTGTCTGCTTATAAACCTTGTGTGTCTGTTTGGAATACGAAATGAACACACATTGATGCTGGAATAACTGCTCATTGAAAACTAATTTTATTGTTTTTTTCGATTGCATCATTAGATGTACAGTTTTTTTCAGTCAACTGTGCAAAGCTCTCTCGTTAAGTTCAAAAACATTGTACGCTGTGACTTATTGGTAAATTTGCAGTTATGATAACAATTGTTAATCCTTCTGCATAAATATTATCCTGCTTAAAGGATGCATAACCATTTGTCAAATTAACATTGATCCTGACATCTGGTGCCGAGATAAAACTGCATCTGAGATTTAATAAAACGCACAGTGTAAAAACAAGATTGCAGTGTTACATAAAACAATACCTCAGATGTCCCAGAGTTTTAAAAAAACTAACATTACCACACATTTTGCCTACTAGCCCAGTACATGTCGGATCTACATCCAGAAGTTTTTCTCTGACCCATTGCTGACCTCATTGAAGAATTGTAGATTAAAATTCAAGATGATTTGTCAACCATTAGATTTGAATCAACATCATTAAAACAGGGGAATAATAACGATTGAAAAAAATATAAATCAAACCAATTCAGTATAAACATCCTTTTGTTGCTCATCTTCACTCCAGCCACTATGAATGCTTAATAATTTCCATGACATTTTTTTTAAAGCTGGATTTCAGTTTAGAAAATGTCATTATACAATGATGTTCCTGCTGAGAAAGCAGTCAGTTGTGTAATATCTTAGACAGTGGCAGACTGATTGACTCTACTATAATTTTATATTAAACAATGGTTTTGCAGAATTTCACCAGTGGATTCTTCATTTATGTTTTTATGTGAAAATCTAATTCTAGATGCAGACTTAAACCAATATAAAAATATATGTATAAAGCCATGGTGGATTCTTTCTTTTTCCTGTGCTCTGTTGATAATCTTCTATGGCAGCTTTCAGTAACATAATGAAATTCAATGATACATTGTGTTGAAAATGTAGTCATGCTCTAGAGAAAGTATTCCATGAAGGCATAAAGTTATAAAGTCATATAACAGCCCATCCTGACATAGAAATATAGAAAATAGGTGCAGGAGTAGGCCATTTGGCCTTTCGAGCCTGCACCGCCATTCAATATGATCATGGCTGATCATCCAGCTCAGTAACCTGTACCTGCCTTCTCTCCATACCCCCTGATCCCTTTAGCCACAAGGGCCACATCTAACTCCCTCTTAAATATAGCCAATGAACTGGCCTCAACTACCTTCTGTGGCAGAGAATTCCACAGACTCACCACTCTCTGTGTGAAGAAATGTTTTCTCATCTCAGTCCTAAAAGACTTCCCCCTTATCCTTAAGCTGTGACCCCTGGTTCTGGACTTCCCCAACATCGGGAACAATCTCCCCGCATCTATCCTCTCCAACCCCTTAAGAATTTTATATGTTTCTATAAGATCCCCCCTCAGTCTTCTAAATTCCAGCGAGTATAAGCCTAGTCTATCCAGTCTTTCTTCATATGAAAGTCCTGCCATCCCAGGGATCAATCTGGTGAACCTTCTCTGTACTCCCTCTAAGGCTAGAATGTCTTTCCTCAGATTAGGAGACCAAAACTGTACACAATACTCCAGGTGCAGTCTCACCAAGGCCCTGTACAACTGCAGCAGAACCTCCCTGCTCCTATACTCAAATCCTCTTGCTATGAATGCTAACATACCATTCGCTTTCTTCACTGCATGCTGCACCTGCACGCTTGCTTTCAATGACTGGTGCACCATGACACCCAGGTCACGTTACATCTCCCCTTTTCCTAATTGGCCACCATTCAGGTAATACTCTGCTTTCCTGTTCTTGCCGCCAAAGTGGATAACCGCACATTTATCCACATTATATTGCATCTGCCATGCATTTGCCCAATCGCCTAATCTATCCAAGTCACTCTGCAGCCTCCTAGCATCCTCCTCGCAGCTAACACCGCCACCCAGCTTCGTGTCATCCGCAAACTTAGAGATGTTGCATTCAATTCCCTCGTCCAAATCATTAATATATATTGTAAATAACTGGGGTCCCAGCACTGAGCCTTGCGGTACCCCACTAGTCACTGCCTGCCATTCCGAAAAGGACCCACTTATTCCTACTCTTTGCTTCCTGTCCGCCAACCAATTCTCTGACGATTGAGTACCCATCTATACTAAATCCGTTTACCAGCCCTTGCTCCATCGCTGCCTATTGGTTTGTTAAGATAATTTTTTAATATTGTGAAAGACTCTTTCTCCACTGTCCCCTCAGGCAGCGCATTCCAAACTCCAATCACATTCCGGGTAAAAAATTCTTCCTTGTCTGAAATCTGTTATTCCTTCCCTTAAATCTCTGCTCTCTGCATATGGACATCACTGCTATAGGGAAATGCTTACTGCTGTCTACCCATCTATGTCCCTCATAACTTTGCACAACTCTCTCAGGTCCCACCTCAGCCTCCCTGGCACAAAGAAAGCACATCTAGTGCATCCAGAATTTCACAAGTGGATTCTTCATTTATGTTTTTATGTGAAAATCTAATTCTAGATGCAGACTCAAACCAATATAAAAATATATGTATAAAGCCATGGTGGATTCTTTTTTTTTCCTGTGCCTCTGTGATAATCTTCTATGGCAGCTTTCAGTAACATAATGAAATTCAATGATACATTGTGTTGAAAATGTAGTCATGGTCTCGAGAAAGTATTCCATGAATACGTCTCGGCACAAATAAAGCACATCTAGTGCATCCAGAATTTCCTCGTAAATGAGACATTCCATCCCAGGCAATGTCCTGATGCACCTGCTCTGCATCCTCTCCAGGGCAATTATGTCATTTTTATACTGTGGCAACCAAAACTGCCGCAACATTCTTAATTCGTCTCACCAATATTTTCGCTGCACTTATATACTATGCCACAAGTCATGAATGCTGTGTATGATGTCTTTACCACCCTAAATACCTATACTGTCACCTTTTTGGATTGTTAGACTTGTACACTATGTCCCTCTGTTTTTGAATACTCCCCAGGGCCCTACCATTCATTGTGCATGTCTGATCCTTATTTGACCTCCCAAAATACATCCTCTTGCACATATTAGAGTTAAATTCCATCTGCCATTGCGCTGACCAATTTACTAACTGTTCAGCATATTTCTGTAGCCTGAGACTCTTCTTACTATCGATTAAACAACAATTTCTTGTGTCTCCTGTAGATTTATAAATCAACCTCTTCTATTCACATCTAAATCCTTCAAGTTATAACTTTTACAGGAAAAAGGTAATGGAGCGGATGCGGAGAAAAAAAGCACCAAAGCACTGACCATGGACAAAGGACACAACATGAATAACATATGACCTGGTATAAATGCAATCAGGAGATGATGATAAGTTCAAAGTAATGCTCACAATAGACAAAAAGATATGCGATAAAATAAATGACATGTACAAGCCAACTTAAACTACAGTCAGCTTCTGAAAATGAAACTTGCCTGATTGTACCAAGCTGAAAGAGCTGATTTGATCTAAGTTAAAGTTAGGTCTGGGAATGAGGCCGTGAGAAAAATTACAGGGAGTGCAAAGTATGAAAGCTAGAAATATAGTGCAAGTTTCAACAAGCCAAGACTTTAGATGATTTTTAAAAAATGATTTCAAGATGCAGCCTACTAAACGAATGAGTATTCCAAGTGCTTCCCTACCTTCCCAAAGCAGCAATGCAACATCAGTTCACTTCATCAGAACTTGAGTGAAAATTAAAATGTGGTTTTAAGATTTATAACTTGTCTAACGTTGTTACAGTTCTTTGTAAGACCAGAGGCCATCACAATGGTTAATAGAAGGATGAGGTGTTAATCCTCAGGATCATAATAGTTTCATTGGAACAGTGTAAGATATCAAAAACAGATCAGAACAGGAGTGAGAAGATAAACATCCGTGTTTTAATGGAGAGATAAGAAACTGCAGTTGCCGGAATCTTGAGCTAAACATAAAGTGCTGCGTAATCTTGAATTAAATAGTACTTTGTGTTTTCCTCAAGATTCCAGCATCTGCAATTTCTTGTGTCTACATTTTAGTGCTTAACAGTGAAATCTGCTCAAAGTATCCCTACTTTGAAGATGTTCTCCTCCTCTCTCCGATGGGAGTTTTGTGAGGCACTCTCTCACTGCTCCCCTTCTGTAATTCTTACTGTTCTCCTGCTGTTTTACCATATTTTGAACACCATATCCTCCCTCAGTTCTATCCAGCGACCTACGCAGCCCTTCCACATGGGACAGAGGTTCACATGCGACTCTTCAAACCTCATTTGTTGTTCCCAATGCTGCATCCTTTACAATGGCAAGGCCAAGCGTAGACAAGGTGACTGTTTCACCAAACACTAGCATTCTGTCTGCCAAGGCCTGTTGGATCTTCCGGTGGCCAACTCCCTTTCCTATTCCCATACCATCCTTTCTGACCATTGCCTCCTCCTTTGCCAGAGCGAAGTGACATGTAAACTGGAGAAACAGCACTGGATATTCTGCTTGGGTTCCTTACATCCAAATGGTATGAACATTGAATTCTCCAGTTTCAAGTAATGCAATCCCCCCAACCCAAGTAAACACCCATTTCTTCGACCATCTCCCAACACCCCCTCCCCCAGTCATCCTACACCTTTGCTCCCTTCGTACACTCATCTCCCATTCCCAAGTCTCATCTCTCTTTTATCCCCCTTCTTTGTCCTCCTCTGTCCCCATCCACCCATGTTCTTCCTCTTCTCTCCTTAACTGACACCCATATCTCTTGTTTTCACTTCAAGCATTTGTCACTTACTCCACCCATCTGCCAATCAAATACTCCTCTCCTGTATTCACCTATCGCTTGCCAAGATTTGCTCCACCCTACCTCACTTTTGCAGCTTTCTCCTCCTTACTCCTATCCATTTGAAGAATCTTCCACCCCAAAATGTCATCTATCCATTCCCTCCATACATGCTGCCTGGCATGCTGAGTTCCTTCAGCACACTTTGTGTATTGTGCATGTTTTCAAATAACAAAAAAGAAACAAAGTGAAAATGAAATAAATTGTGATTTACTGGGATAATGCTTGCCAGTGACAAACAACTCCAACTACAAAATTATGACACAAAATCGGATCATGGCCTTAGATGCTTGTTCCTACATTTATATAAGTTGCTCGATGATAGAACCATGTAATTTTATTCTGTCAGTCACACCTGGAGGACTGCAGAATTCAATCACAGTCCCTTGAGATATCCAGTCTCTGTACACCCCAACCTCGTCCATCTCACTCAAAGATGGTTTAAGAAACTGGTTGGCAATTAGGAATGGACCAGAGGAATTAGAGATGGATAATTTAAATTAAAATCCCTTCTTATTTCATCAATTTAAGTCTTCTTGAAGTCCTTCAGCTTACTGTTTGCTATATTTGAGTTTAGTATCATCTGCAAACTTTAAAAATATAGCCTGAATACCCGAGTACACAGTAAGGCCTGATGACTTCAAATGGTTAGTAGATGAGGGGTTGATCCTTAAGCTCCAATTCAATCCCGTCAGAAGAATGCATAACACGAGAAACAGGTTAGATCTTCTGCTACATTCTGAACCATCCAGACCTCTCAGGTCATCTGGGACAGGTCTGCTTTCTGTCCCCAGAGTCAGAACTAAACATGGAGAAGCAGCGTTTAGTTTTAATGCACCACATATATGGAACAAATTCCCAGAAAACTGCAGGTCCGCTGCAACTCTCAGTTCTTTTAGATCAAAGCTAAAGACTATTCTGTTTGATGCTGCCTTTTATTAAATCAAATAATTAGTCATTTCTTACACTGCACTGTAACTTTTAATTTAGTATTTTATACCTGTCTTATTCTATTTTAGCTTGTTTTTATTTTCTGTTGCCTTTAATAACTGTTTTTAATTGCTTTTAACTGCTCTTTAATGTTTTATGTAAAGGACTTTGAATTGCCTTGTTGCTAAAATGTGCTATATAAATAAACTTGTTTTGCCTTGCCTTGCCTTGCCTTTATCAAATTCCTTATGAAATTCCTTATTCCACATTTCGACAACTTCATGAAATATTGTCTCTAAATGGTCCCCACCACAATTGGAAGGTTGAATGGTTATTACATTGCCATTCCTTGTTTTCTTTTTAAACAGGAGTATTAAACCCCATTTCTTGGAATTATTCCTTCATCAAAGGAAAATAGGAAGATTGAACCCAGAACTTCTACCGGGTTCCCTCAGCAATCTCGGCTGCATCCTGTCTGGATCAGGTAACTTTACGATTTTGAGCAATGCGAACAAAATTCCATATTTGAACATCGATTTTTCATGAAGAACATTCCAGCAGCTTGCCAAGCACCTTGTACAATACCTAATGGTATTGCAAAATACATATTTCTTTCTTTCTTTCTATCATTTTATTTCATACATGTTAAAAGACATCAATTAAAAAACAAAATAAACCAAAAAAAACAGAAGAAATACAAAGAATTTCATCCATTACTTAACGTCTTTACATGTGCGAAAAGGAGTAGGAAGAAGTGTGAACTTATTTAATCCTACCCCCATTCCCTAATCAATATTTATCAAGTATTATCTATAATAACTAATACCTAAAATACATATATAACTACATATATACTCACTCACTCCTACAATTATATGAATATACCTATTTACACAATAATGTCTATATTAACTACATCTGATATATATACATACATTAGGCCAATCATATATATACATATACCCGACCATTTACATACAAAATATAAATACAAATATAGTCACCCACCCGTATAATAAGTCAGATATTAATACAAAAATACTCATACACCCTTATATGTTCATATAGATATACTTATTTAAATAATGATGTGTTATTATATGTAGACCCCTGGTGACTGTTAATCCCCCTCCTCACTGTACCTAGAAAAAATCATGTGTTTATATTTGTTTTTAAACATGAAAATTGTGGGCACATCGGAGATAGCTATAGGGAGGCACCATAGACCTAGACCTTGTACAATACCTAATAGTATTGCAAAACACATGAAAAATGTGGACATATCGGAGATAGCACCATGGACCCAGACCTTACCATGTAGGAAAAATGGGAGAGGAAAGATCTGTGATTACATCAGATTTGCTCTCCATGATGCTCCACAACTAACTTATTCACTTGTTTCTTCACATGCAGACACTGCAACCCTGGCTGCAGTAAATCATGGTGTCAATTATTTCCTCTTCATTAACATTAATAAATGGAAGTTCATAAGCTGTAATTCTCCATGACAATACTATTTCATACCGTATTATTTTACAACATAGTTGAAGGCAATTGGCTCATTGAGTCCATAGCAGTTCACAGATCAATCCCTACTTACTTCCCTGCAGTCCATTCGTTCTCATTTGCACAATTCCATCCTGATTGGCCTGCCACCCTTCTACATCGGGAATAATTATTTTATACTATAACCAATAGACTACCGACCAGCACATTTTTGTAGTAGGAAACCAGAGCATCGCAGGAAACCCGTACATTCACAGGAAGAAAGTGCAAATTCTGCACCAGAGGTCAGGACTGAATCCAGATCACTGGAACTGTGAGGCACCCACACTAGGAACTGTACCACTGTATTGCCCTGCTAGCAGTTCAGGAATATCAAATGAGTTTTTAATATGGAATATATTCCTGGTATATGTTTCTCCTATTTATCTTAAATGCCAATGTGGAGAACCCAATATTGCCTATCCTCCTGCCTCCAATTGGTATCATTGTGCTACACTACAAGTGCTTCTGGCAAAAGTCATCACATTCTGGAGGAAAGGAATCTCACCTAGTTCCGAACATGAAGGAAGAAGTGCCTGGTGCATTATAGTAAATGACAAAGAGTAATTGGAGAATCCACACCAAGTGGTCATGGTCCATGAACTCCTTCAGATATTGAACACAAAAATTTGATTGATGTTATTCTCTCAACATAATTTGACTCCAGTAAGTTCTACAAAACACTGTTAAAACAATTTGAAGATTCAGCCAAAACAACTTCTATTAAGCAATGCAGATGTGTTTTGTCCAAACATTATTTCTTACTAATAACGTGTACTGAATATCTTCCATTTCTAACCCTATAATTTGGTCCAATATAAGGGTGCTACATTTAACAAAGGAAATGATATGTAGACATGTTAGTTATGCATCGGTCCTATATGACAGGGAGCTCCAATATCTTGGACCAGGAAGCAGACCCACCTAAACAGTGAACTTATGATGAAGAAAACTATCTTGAGCTCATCTGATAAGACTAGTCTTGGGTTACCCTATTGCCCTGAACAGAAGAATGAAATACCTAGGGTCACAGGTTAACGGAAATCAGTGGAAGGATTAGAGAGCAGATGAGGATTTTTTTCCCCATCCATATGGTGGTGCTGCTCTGAACTCACTGCTGACAGAGTGATAGAGGCAGATATATGTATCTCAAATATGCAGCATACAACCATGAATTAAAAGCTAAACATTCCAAATGTGACAAGAAGTTTGAGTGTAAAAAATAAAATACTGTCCCTCTTGAAACTCACCATTGGAAAAAAAATCAAGCTGCTCATAAGGACAATAAAACAAAATGCATATACATTAAAAAAACATCCAGTTATGATCACCTATCCTGCTGCATACTATCCATTGCTGTCATGCTATTCACTGCTACCCATTCTTTTTACGTTACTGCAAATAACAGATAGAAAATCATGTCACTATTTCAATGTACTGTTCCTGATTGATAACACTCACCACAAAAAGCAAATAATGTATACATCCAACAACATCACCATGAATTGACAGAGACTCAGAAGATTTGCAGCTCAAAAAAGAGTCCTGAAGAAGTTAGACTGAAGGTGCAGTGGCTTTTCAAGCATAACTTAAGCTACAGATATATATGTAATTCAATTGCTTTTGTAGCAGGATTAGACAACTAAATTACACAGCAGTATTTACAGAAATGGGGAGTTTAGAAACTATTTAAGGGACTATGAGTGCTGAAGCCATGATATTTGTTTTATAGTAGGGTGTAAGTAATAATTTTATCATCAACACTATTACCACCTTCTTCTCGCTCCCACACAAATAATGTTTTTGACACTTTATTTCAAGTGCAAAACCTGACGCCACATGTCCTATCAAAGCAAACACAATATTTCTAATTACTTTACAGAAAATTAATGTCAACATATGTAATTTAGCTTTATTTGACTTTCATTATGAATCTAACGTCAGATATATCATGTTGGCTTTAAAGGGTTTAGTTTCAGTCTTAACATGTCTTGATTAAAAATTAAAATTTACACTTACATTGGTTTAATTAAGATAAATGTGAGGTGCTGCATTTGGGAAGACAAACCAGGGCAGGACTTTCACAGTGAACAGTAGGGCCCTGGAAAGTGTGGTAGAACAGGAGGATCTAGGAGTATAAATACATAGTTCCCAGAAAATTGCATCACAGGTAGATAGGGTAGTGATGAAGGCTTTTGCCTTCTACAACAGGCTTCAACAGTAATTCAAACAAAAAATTCTAAACACCGGTTTTTGCATTTTTATTATGGGGATTTTTTATTATGTGTAGATTGATGATTAAAAAATAGAATTTAATCCATTTTAAAATAAGGCTGTAATGTAGCAAAATGTGGAAAAAGTGAACGGGTCTGAAAACTTTCTGAATGCACTGTATGCATCACATAATTTTATATATTTCTAACGTCTCACCTCTGGTGTTCCAGAGAAAACAAACTCTGTTGAGTCTATCCCTAAAGCGAATATACCTATCCAGGCATCATTCTGGTGAACCTCTTCTGCATCCTTTCCGAAGCCTCCACATCCTTCCTTAATGGGGAGACCAAACTCTACTCAATACTGCAAATGCGTCCTAACCAAAGTCCTATAAAGTTGCATTATGACTTCCTGACTCTTGTACTCTATGCTCTGACTTATGAAAGCAAGCATCTTCTTTACCAAGCATGCCTTCTTTACCACTCTATGTATGTTGCCACTTGCAGGGAGTTATGGACTTGCACCTCAAGATCCCTCTGTACAAGAGGGACAATTCTGTTAAAGGTCATACCATTAATTGTATATTTTCCCTTTATATTTGACCACCCAAAATGAAATACTTGCTCGGATTTAACTCTATCTGCCATTTCTCCACCCATTTTTGAAGCTGATCTATATCCCGCTGTATACATTGACAGCCTTCCTCAGAGTCCGCGACCCCGGCAATGTTGGTGTCATCTGCAACCTTACTAATCAAACCTTCTAGATTTTCATCCAAGTCATTTATATATGTCACAAACAGACCTCCAGCTTGAATATTGTCCTTCCATCACAACCTTATGACTTTTATCTGTATTCCAGTTCTGAATCCATTTGACCAAGTCATTGTTAATCTCTTGCATTTTCATCTTCCGGATCAGCCTACCATGAGGGACTTTATCAAATGCCTTACTCTGGGATTTTCTTTAATCCCACTCACCAAAGCCATTTTGTGACTCTTTTTGGTCCTTCTAGTTGCTGTCTAGAATTCTTTCTTCCTTTATATTCCTAAAAGGCCCTGTCTGATTCCATCTTCTTAAACCCTGCATGCACTTCCTTTTTTTCTTTTTGATAAAATGTATAACCTCATTGATCATCTAAGGTTTCCTAACTTTGCCATCCTTATCCTTCCACCTTTCTGGAACATGCCAGTTGTGAACTTCCATCAACCGGCCTTTAAAGACTCCCAAATGTCAGATGTAGACTTACCCAATAACTGCTCCCAAGCTCCTGCCTAGTAACATTATCCTTTGCCTTACTCTAATTTGGTAACTTTTCACAAGGTCCAGCCTTCTCCCTATTTAAAACAATCTTAATACTTATGGAGTCAGAAGGAACTGCAGATGCTGGTTTAAACCAAAGATAGACACAAAATGCTGGAGTAACTCTGCGGGACAGGCAGCATCTCTGGAGAGAAGGAATAGGTGACGTTTCGGGTCGAGTCCTTTCTTCAGGGTCTCGACCAGAAACGCCACCCACTCCTTCTCTCCAGAGATGCTGCCTGTCCTGCTGAGTTCAAACTTATGAAATTGTGATCACTGTCCCCAAAATGCTCTTCCACTGAAACATCAGACACCTGGCCAGGCTCATTTCCTTTATGGTCCCTTCTTGGGTTGGACTATCCACATACTGTTTCAAGAAACTCTTTTGGATACAATCACAGCTTCTACTCTGTCTAAAACTTTGCTCCAAAGCAAGTCCTGGTCAATATTGGGGAAGTTAAAGTCACAGATGGATGGATGGATGAGTTGGGTCAAAGGGTCTTGTTTCTATGCTCTATGTTGCTATTTAAAAGTGACATCGAAAAGATTGCACCAGTCTCTGATGGCAGTCAGGAGTAGCCAGGAAAATGATCCAAAATGAGATGTTCACTTAGCTACATTATATAATGAAATTTACTTTTTAATTTATTATAGAAAAGATAAAAGATAATGGCTATTGGGATAAGTAAGTTTCTTCTGAAATTTTGACCAGCTTACTGGAATCTATCTTATATTTCTGTCCTCAAGTCTTTAAGCTCCACATTTTTCCCCTCTACTCAATCAAACCCTTGCATCATCTTAAAAGACTTTGATCACGTTGACCCCCACACCCGGTTTCTATCAGGTCAGTCTTCTCTTATTTCAAATTTAAATTTCCTACACTGATGGAATATTGTTTAAACATGTGATGAAAGGTTAGGCAAGGCTGAATACCAACAAAACTATGATGAGTAGCCTGGCATCCAGGCACTTTGGTTTATTGTACTAAGTCTTATGGTGTATTGTGACCAACAAATAGCTTGGCACAGGGGGATTCATAAAAGACCTGCGCTGCATTCTCTTTGCACTGATGAAAAGTTCTTTTTTTAATAACAATACAATAGACAATCGACAATAGGTGCAGGAGGATGCCAATCGGCCCTTCGAGCCAGCACCACCATTCAATGTGATCATGGCTGATCATTCTTAACCAGTACCCCGTTCCTGCCTTCTCCCCATACCCCCAGACTCCGCTATCCTTAAGAGCTCTATCTAGCTCTCTCTTGAATGCATTCAGAGAATTGGCCTCCACTGCCTTCTGAGGCAGTGAATTCCACAGATTTACAACTCTCTGACTGAAAAAGTTTTTCCTCATCTCCGTTCTAAATGGCCTACCCCTTATTCTTAAACTGTGGCCCCTGGTTCTGGACCCCCAACATTGGGAACATGTTTCCTGCCTCAAACGTGTCCAACCCCTTAATAATCTTATATGTTTCGATATGATCCCCTCTCATCCTTCTAAATTCCAGTGTATACAAGCCTAGCCGCTCCAGTCTTTCAACATATGACAGTCCCGCCATTCCGGGAATTAACCTAGTAAACTTATGCTGCATGCCCTCAATAGCAAGAATATCCTTCCTCAAATTTGGAGACCAAAACTGCACACAGTACTCCAGGTGCGGTCTCACTAGGGCCCTATACAACTGCAGAAGGACCTCTTTGCTCCCATACTCAACTCCTCTTGTTATGAAGGCCAACATTCCATTGGCTTTCTTCACTGCCTGCTGTACCTGCATGCTTCCTTTCAGTGACTGATGCACTAGGACACCTAGATCACGTTGTACATCCCCTTTTCCTAACTTGACACCATTCAGATAATAATCTGCCTTCTAATTCGTACCACCAAAGTGGATAACCTCACACTTATCCACATTAAACTGCATCTGCCATGCATCCGCCCACTCACACAACCTGTCCAAGTCACCCTGCAACCTCATAGCATCTTCCTCACAGCTCACACTACCCAGCTTTGTATCATCTGCAAATTTGCTAATGGTACTTTTAATCCCTTCATCCAAGTCATTAAAGTATATAATGTATTCACAAAATTAATGTATTCACAAAAGTGAAAAATCAATAAAATGATCCAGAAATGAATCTGACAGATAAAGTGGATGAAGTCAGGGCATGGATCGGTTTGTGAAACTGGCCATATAGCCATTACAGAAACTTGGTGAAGGGAGGGACTGGTTTGGCAGCTTAATGTTCCGGGGTACAAGTGCTAGAGATGAGATAGAAATTAGGGGTAAAAGCAGAGGGGGGGGGGGGGGGGGGGGGTTGCTTTATTGATTCAGGAGAATATCATGGCAATAGTCCGAGATGACATTACTGAACATCGAACAATCCCTGTTCCGGGTGTACACTGGCCCCATCCCCGAACTCTACCTCCGCTACATCGACGACTGCATTGGTGCTACCTCTTGTACCCATGCAGAACTCACTGATCCTCCTCTCCTGTGCAGCTATATGAGTGGAGCTAAGACCAAAAACGGGGATGTCACTTAGTTGAGATTGTACTATAGGCCCCTAATTGGGTAGGTCGTGACTGAAATGAGCTTGGGTGAGCACTTTGGAAACAGCAATCACAGTTCTTTTAGTTTTAAAATAGTTATGGATTAGAAAAGGGCTGATCCACAGGTTCTAAATTGATGAAATTAGACAAGAACCTGCAAAAGTTGATCACATTAGGTTATTTGTAGGCACAGGGCATCTGGAAAGTGGGAAGTTTTTAAAAGTGTGATATAAGAGTACAAGGCATTAATATTCCCATCAATGTTAAGAATAAAGCAGGTAGGAATAGGGAACCCTGGATGACGAGAGAAATTAAGGTTCTGGTCGGGGTCAGGTTTAAGCAGCTGGGATCAAGTGTAGTAGCAAGATTAGAGAAAGTAAAGAGCTTCAAGTTGCTGGGCATAATTATCACCGACAATTTGTCCTGGTCCAAACACCGTTGCTTGGGCCAAAAAAGCACATCAGATCCTCCACTTACTCAGAAGTCAAAGGAAATTTGGCATGTCTCAAATGATTCTTACCAATTTATATAAATGTACCATAGAAAGCATCCTACCAGAATGCATCACTACTTAGTTTGGCAACTGCTCTGTCCAAGACTACCAGTGCATCACACAAACCAGTCTACCACCCATTGACTCATTTACACTTCACGTTACCTCAGAAAAGAGCATGATTAATGACCACTCACACCTCCATTCATGCCCTCTTCTCCCCTTTCATGTCAGGCAGAAGATACAAAAGATTGAAAGCATGTATCATCAGATTCAAGGACAGCTTCTTCTCTGCTGTTATCAGAGTCTTGAAGACAAACTAAGGGATGCATTCCCAAACCCATTTACCATGTTGTGGATCTTGCACATTTTTTTAAAATCTGCATTTTCTCTGTAGCTATAATAATATATGTTCTGTTTCCTTTTTCTTTGCACAAATTGTTGTACTCATGGATGGTTTTGATTGTAATCATGCAGGGATTCATGTTTCATCTGGATAACATGCAAAACAAAGTTTTTCAATGTATCTCGGTAGGCATGATAATAATACCAATACCAATTTGCTTGCACCATCCTTTCAGTATTGTAAATGCTTCCTAGATATGTATCCTCTTTAAGGTTCTGCATACATTTCCTTTTATCCTTATAAGACGTCAAGTGAAATTTAGAACATTAATCCATTTTAGGATTTTCAACTCTGCTTGAATTAATTCCTGCAATTTACTGCAAATTCATAAGCCATGTGCCCTTTACTCCTGCCATTGATTGACTGATTGATCTATCATGGTAGCTCAATATCTTATTACCTAATTTTAACATAAATAGGATATTCATTAACACATTCTTCGAGGAAGAATGTTCTGTCAGGATTACAGCATTCAGTCTTTTAAACCTGTTCCATCATTCAATTAAGTTATGGGTAATTTGTACCAATTTCATCAATGCAATCATAACATCATAACATTCGATGTGCTTCTCATCACCAGGATGCTTTTTGCAGCCAGATAAACATTCGAATTATTTTTATAGCTAATAAATGAGAGGATTCAGAATAAAAAACAAAGAACATTTTAGTGCCCTGTGAATCTGGTCATCCTGTTGCCCCATCACAGAAGGATATGGGGGCTTTGGAGTGGGTGCAGAAGAGGTTTACCATAATGCTGCCTGGATTAGGGGGTATTAGGTACAAAGAGAGGTTGGACAAACTTGGATTGTTTTCTCTAAAATGCCAGAGGTTGAGGGGAGACCTGATAAAAATTTATAAAATGGTGGTGGAGGCAGGTAAAATTATGGTGTTTAGGAACATTCTAGATCGGCACAAAAATATGCAGGGAATCTAGGGATAGGGATCATGTCCAAGCAAATTAGATTAGTTTATCTTTGCATTGCGTTCAGCACAGACATTGTGGATCAAATGGCTTGTTTCTGTGATGTAATGTTCAATGTCCTCTGAATGTACTCCAGAATAGATCATTATGGTGTTCTGGAGATTAATTTTCATTTACTGCTGAATCCACACCAATTCTAGAATCTCAGCAGCATCAACTAAACCTGGAGTATTTTCAGTTTATATTTTGAATGAATGGAATAGGTTAATTCCCAATGTTTCTCCATTGATCAAGATAAAATAAGACACCAGAGACTACAGACGTTTTAATGGCTTTCCTCCATATTTGCAAACATTCCTTATTCTTAGTGAGATAACAACTATCATGCACATAACCACTATGGATTCTCTGTGGAGTACTAATAAATCTATTTAATGCATTATTCATTTAGAGGTAGATATAAAACCAAATACGAAGAAGTAAAAGAGTAAAATTCAGCTAAAAGGGAGGGAATGAGACAGAAGGATTTGATTTTAAAAACAAAACCCATATTATTTTCTGCACAGATGCTGGGTTTGTGTGTTGCTTGCGAAAATTATGGGTGCTGTAAGTACAGTAGCCAATGAATTTTCAGCGTAGAGGCGGGATTTCCTGCTAAGCTAGTTGTTGGCGAGCTGGAGAACGTAAGGAAGTAATAGAAGGAAGAGAATCGCAGGAAAAGGGAAGTTGATGGCTGTCACTTCGCCAATGAGAACAACCCTTTGCCACTCAATTAAAAAACTCAAAAAAGGTTACAATATATAAAAAAATAATAAATATATAAGTAAAAGCGCCCCCAACTGTTTTCACAAATTCCGATGCCCTGGAGTGAGTCAGTGAATGAATGAATGCGAGATTGAAGGGTAAGATTTTCATGTTGACCACAGTTTGATTTTTGTAGCCGGTTTTTTAAAAAAGTGTGCGTTTAAGCTAAAACTGTTGCTGTTTGGATCTTTATGCACTTTATGTGGTGGGAGAGGGTGAGGCAGCAGAGCGTTGGTGAAGCTGGGAGAGATCTTTCCTTCGGCCGCACGGCTCTGCCTTCAAACCAGCGGGGGCCCGGGGAGGGAGTGAGGGGCCGCCGGCGGTCGGCTTGAGCCGCCAGCCCACCAGCCCGCCCGCCCGGGCAGATGGGAGGGAGGGAGTTGGGGCGACGGTGCCGGCGCCGGCGCCACCTCGCGCGGTTTCCCTGGCGCCGGGCCGCGGTTAAGGCGTGCGCTCCGGCTGCAGGCTTCGCCCGGGCCCGGCCCTGCCCTGCCCGCTTAACATCGCAGGTTTGTGGAGCCGCTTCCCGCACACAGCCAACCGGTCCGGCCCGACCCGGCCGCTTGATATTTTAACCGCGCGTCGCCCTGGAGAATTATTCTCTCTCGCGTTTTTATTTTTTGAGAACGGGCTTGGAGCGGGGTTTGGCGGCCTGTTGGGTCACAGGCACATGCAGGCCGCGGGGCGGGGCGGCGCCGCTACCAGCGCCCGGCGCTGTCTGGCCTCCGCCATTCCGAGGCCTAGGCCTGGCGGCGGCGGCGGTAGATTTATTTCCCCCTCCGAGCCGTGAGTTTGAAGCGAAGTGGGCGAAGTTATGTTAAACAAGCGCTGAACTCCCCGTGGCCAGGCCATAAGGCCAGGCCATAAGGAATGTTGTGGGATTGCTCCCCAACCCCTTTGAAGATCATCTGCTTGGGTTCATGTGTTTGCTTTTCTTTCTGCTGTGCTTGAAAAAACACTTTGACTTTCAGTCTAAAGGGCTTTTATACCCAACACAAGAAGTGTCGCCAGCAAGCATAATTTTGTAGTGACCGATGACCTACGTCGGGGAAAAAAATAGTCTGAGGAAAAAGTCAGTGTGAAAGTTTTACGGAAAATGTAGCAGTGCGTAACGTATTACATGTTAGTCTGCGAAAAGGACTGATGCAATGTGCTGATGGAACAGCTGAAGGAATTGTGTTGTGTGACAGTCTTAGCTTTCATTCATTAGTATTGCCAATTTCGCCGCATTGTGGTTCCTTTTTACGGTTATACATGTCGATACCAGAATGGTCTAAAAACGCAAAATGAATGTCCAAATTGTATTATATTGACGTCTCTGCTGTTTTATTCAATAAATATATCTGAGCTTAAATTTCCTTTTTCAAAAGTGTTGGTCATAAATTACTTTGAATTTTTTTAAAAAGTTTATACTTTGATTACTTAAGCTTTCATGATATTGATGGATTAATGGTGGAATTGGAAATGATGTCATCCTTTTTGTTAAATCGTTCCGAAGTCTACTTAATTTGTTTAGAAAAATACGTTCTATTTGGGGAACTAAATATAAAGTTCGACACAAAAAGCTGGAGTAACTGAGCGGGACAGGCAGCATCTCTGGAGAGAAGGAATATAAAGTTCAATTTCTAATTAATATACATAAGTCACATTGCTAATACGGAAATGTCATATTCTTGTTAAATTTAGGTGGATGGATATATGTTCAATGAGAATAGTACTTTTAAAATCATAAAGGTTCAGAAGGATGAAGAGGCCAATATGTGGTCAGCTCAATAGAACTGGATTTCATTTCTGTAATTCGGTTTTGGAAATGTTGGTGGTATAACATTAATTTAAAATACTAGTTTTGTGGAGAGTAGTGATTGTAAAAGACTGGATCTGATGTTATATCATGGTCAGGTTTTTTTAAAACTGCTGTTAAGGCAGATTTGCCAATACAATTTAAATATCACAGTTCTTGGGATCTTTTTTATTTTTAGTAGCTGTTATTAATTGCAAATAGAATGCAAATGAAATTGTACCATATCCATACCATACCATTTGCTACTTTAAAAAAAAATTTGTGCACAGAATATTCCAATGGTAAAATCTTTAATGCTAACTAGCAGAATCCAATGGCACTTTTAAATCTTTTGTCTGTGAATATACAGTACTAAGAGTATAAACAAAGGTATCTGTTCTGTTTATAATCTAATTATAGAGGTAATTCTTCCATCTGGGTAGCAATAGGGCAGCTAGTGGAGCTGTCGCCTCACAGCTCCAGCAGCCCAGCTTCAATCCTGCTGTTTATGTGCTGTTTGCATACTTTCCAGTGATCACATGATCAAATCTTCCAAATCCTAAAAATAATGGTAAGTAAATTGCCCTAGGTGTGTAGGTGAGTGGGAGCATCTGGGGTAAGTAGGCGAAAAGGTGAGGAAAAAAAATAGTATTTGTGTAAATGAGTGTTTAATGATTAAGTTGGACAGTAACCAAAAGGCAGTTTACTGTACCACATGACCCTTCTGTCCAGTAGACTTGTTTCATTTTATCTAGTGTCTTGTGGTCCTGTCACCTTCAAGCCTTTTTTTCTAAACAATTTGATTTAAATAATACAAACAATGATGAAAATTTTCCTCAGATTTTCTTAAAACTATTAATCGACACAGATTATTTGGCCACAAGAGACATAACTGTAGAGAAAAGAGTAGTTTTAGCACCCTAGATTTTGGTTCCTAATTCTGTAGGTTATGGGACTTAACACTGATTAAATCACCCTTTAGTCATCTTTGATCCCAATAATTTAACCCCCATTTAGTCAATTTCTTGTCATAATCCATCCTGGCAACATCCAGTACCCCTCCCCACTACAATCAGTCTGAAGAAGGGTGCCGGCTCGAAACATCACCTGTCCATTTTCTTCAGAGATGCTTCCTGACCCTCTGAGTTACTTTTTATGTCTATCTTGAGTATTGTGTTCAGTTTTGTTCATCCATCTATAGGGCGGATGTCATTAAGCTGGAAAGACTGCAGAAAAGATTTATGAGAATATTGTTAGCACTCAAGTCAAGTCAAGTCAAGTCAATTTATTTGTATAGCACATTTAAAAACAACCCACGTTGACCAAAGTGCTGCACATCTGACTAGGAAAAAAAAGAAACATACAGTGGCAGGCAGCCAAACACAACGGCGCGGCCATCTCAAGGGTCAGTTATAGGGAGAGATTGGGCAGGCAAGGACTTCATTCCTTGGAGCGCAGGAGGTTGATCTTACAGAGTTGATAAAATCATGAGGTGAATAGGTAGGATGACTGCACAAGATTTTTTTTGTCTAGGACGAGGAATCAAGAACTAGAGGGCATAAATTTAAAGTGACAGAAAAGATTTAATGGGAACTTGAGGGGCAACGTTTTCACAGAGGAAGAGGATGAGGCAGGTACAATAACAACATTTAAAAGACATGGAAGGAAAGGTTGAGGGATATGGGCAAAACATGGGTAAAAGGAACTAGATGGCGTGTCATGGTCGGCATGGACGATTTGGCAAAAGGGTCTGTATCCATGCTCTACAACTCTATATAGTAATCATTTTGTTCTAATGGAGCAGTAGTGATGGGAGGTGTGAGCGGCTCTTATTGCTGCTAGCTCCGCATTGTGCTAACATTTATCAGGCGTGACTACAAATTACTTTTGTCCATTGCCCATCCCTCTGTGGTTGCTCCTACTATGTTCTGCTCATATGTTTTGGATTATTGCTCTAAGATGTATGGCAATTCCATTTCCTTGTATAAGGGCGACTGCACGTTGTGTGTGCCAGAACCTATCTTTCATCCTGTGTATAACCCAAGCACTAACTGCCACTTGCATACCAATGATACCAAACTGCAGCCTACCTTTTAACATCACCTCATTTACTACTTTTGTTAGATTGCTTATAATATCTAATTGAATTTGGTTATCTAATTGAATTTGGTTCTCTAATAACTAACAGTTTTAGTTGAGTCCTCTTTCAGCTGGATAATGGAAAATTTGACGGCATTGTCTTCCATTTCCTTGCTGTTCCCTCTTTAGTCAATGTCTCAAGATGAAGCAAACCATACCCTTTGTTTACTGATATTAAAACATCTTTTGCCTGTTCGTGCCCACCCTCGCCTCCATCTCATCTGATAGTAGTCTCTTGTGCATCTTTGTCAGTTCCAAATTTGAATGCTCCTATCTTTGAGAATTCCCTAATGCAGTCCCCTAAACTGCATTCTCCATTATCACGAACAATTTGATAGTTCTACTGTTCATGTCATATTCAACTTTCCCACTTTACTTTTCAGACCTAAATTGGATCTGATCCGTGTGTCAGACTTAAAATGCTTATTCTCTTAGTTCATTCAATAGCCTCTCATGTGCCTCTTGCCGCAACATTCCTCAATAGTGCTGACGTTACTTTCAGCAATTCTTTGCTTTCCACCCAGTCTGATCAGACCCTATAAGAGCCTATACACCGATGAGCCAAAACATTATGACCACCTGCCTAATATGCTGTTGGTCCTCCGTGTGCTGCCAAAACAGCACCGACCCGCCAAGGCATGAACTCTACAAGACCCCTGAAGGTGTCGTGTGGTATCTGGCACCAAAACATTAGCAGCAGATCCTTCAAGTCGTGTAGGTTGCGAGGTGGAGCCGCCGTGGATCGGACTTGTCGATCCAGCACATCCCACAGATGTTCAATCGGATTGCGATCTGGAGAATTTGGAGGCCAGAACTGTGAACACTTCATCATGTTCCTCAAACCATTCCCGAACAATGTGTGCTGTGTGGCAGGGCGCATTATCCTGCTGAAAGAGGCCACTGCCATTAGGGAATACCATTGCCACGAAGGGGTGTTCCATGGTCTGCAACAATGTTACGGTAGGTGACACGTGTCAAATTGACATTCACATGAATGGCCAGACCTAGGGTTTCCCAGCAGAACATTGCCCAGAGCATCACTCTCCCTCCACTGGCTTGTCTTCCCACAGTCGGCTCGGACCAGACGGGACAGCATTCGTTGCCCTCGTGCATCGATGAGCCTTGGGCGCCCAACACACTGTCGCCGGTTTGTGGTTTGTCCCTCCTCGGACCGCTGTTTGTAGGTACTCGCCACTGCTGACCAGGAGCACCCCACAAGCCTTGCCGTTTCAGAGATGCTCTGACCCAGTCGTCTGGCCATAACAATTTAGCCCTTGTCAAAGTCGCTCAGGTCTTTACTCCTGCCCATTTCTCCTGCATCCAACACATCAACTTCAAGAACTGACTATTCACTTACTACCTAATATATCCCACCCCTTGACAGGTGCCATTGTAACAAGATAACCAATGTTATTAATTTCACCTGTCAATGGTCATAATGTTTTGGCTGATTGGTATGTTTTCCTAATGCGTCCTTGTAAGACCTTCTATGCTTCTAAGTAAATGGTTCTCTATAATACTGTCACTTGTTCTGAACTGCAGTGTTAGCGATCAGCATTGCTCATTTAAAAAGCTAGTATATTTAGTATGTGGTATTTGAATCATTTACCATTTGTTCTGGTCTTGATTTTGCAGTTGCATGCATCAGAACCTAATGGGTTGGAGCCCTAACCTGATATTTAAGTGCATCATTTTGCCTGGCAATCCAGCAGAATCAAGTATCTTTTGGATGGAATGCTAAACTTATTTACTGTTTCTTTTTGGGGACAGAGTCTATCTCTCATGTTCTTAAAACAAAAGTCATCTTATTCGTATGTTGAGTATAATGGTTAATTATTCATTGGACTTCTGAAATGTGGCGTTGGTTGCTTCAACAGAAATATCATAGTTATAAAGTATTTTCTTGTAACCATGAATATATGAGGCACAATATAAAACTCTTTTTTTTAAAGCTATAAATTGCTGTGAATGTTTATTTTTTAAAGAAAATATATGAAAGTGAAAATACAGGGCTTCCTTAGTGACCATAAAGCTGACGAATTTGTTGATAAATTTCATGCATTTATATAAGCTGAATATATTTTGTTTGGAATATGCTTGTATAGGTGGTAACAGCAGTTGCTTTACTTGTGAATTTGAGGCACACTAATGATTACCACTCAAATATCAATTGCATATCAGCCATTTCTCAAAAGCACAGATGATATTTTCTGGGGAATAAATAGGGTGGTGTGGTCAGTGGTAGTGATGGCAGCTATCAGCTTTTTTGGTCATGTTGGGAATTCGTGGAGTAGAGTAAAATAACACATCCATTTATTTTACTGCAGGAAGTAGACTTCCTGACAGTGGAGTTACTGAGTAAAGAAAAGGAACAAAGCAATTTGCTTTACTTGTTCCTTGATGCATGCAATTTGTTTTTCTGGTGCTCATGTGGGTTTACTTTAATTTCACGTGATTTACTTGCTCTGAATGAGTATCCATAATTCTACTGCCAGGTGAACTAAAAGTTAGAAATGTTAAACTGGACATATTTAAATGGCATTTGACGTTTTGCTTGGCACAATTTAATCTTTTACATTGAATTGATGTACCTAATCTGCGAGGATCTGAATTCAGTGCAGAGATGTAACTTTTCACTTCCATGTTATAAGGTTGCTGTTTCCAGTTCAGGATTCTTGAAGGAAATTGCCCATGTTGTTTTTATTAATGACTATGTCAGAAAGGAATCCTCTATTCAACAGATCTTGGTTTAATAAATTCAAAAATAGACTGAATTATTAAAAAAATTACTGGAAGTTTGCTGGTGATTTCTTTTTATTTTTCTTCAATGTTTCCTCTTTTAAATAAGGAATTTAACTGAAATGAAAATTGACAGGTGCTAATTTCAAAGCTTGATATTAAAAGAGTATATTCTTTGTTCCATTTTACTGAATATTTCACTTTTATTAAATGTTACAGCAAGCTGGAACCTTCAAAAAAGCCACTGCTACCCCAAACAATTGCTAGGATACTGTAATGACGAGTTGTTTTCATTCCATATACATGATCTAGAAAATATCAATGCTATAGTCGTGAAAACCTTAAAATCTGCTTCAATCTTTCACTGTTTTGCAAACATTTTATTTTTGTTTATTGTTTGCCCCTATTGCGTGGAATTCTGTATAATTTTGCAAATTCCATGGAAAATTCAAGAGCCCTTGGGGCTGTGGTAGTAATCGGGAATAAAATAGATTAAGATAATTTCTACAATCTGCTTCAAAGCCTGCCAAAGGAAGAAAAAATATCTAAAATGACAGCCCTCATGTCTTACGCATATATTTTTGCCAACATTATTTTTCTGTTTTTACTCGAATATGAATTGTGGGTAGTCTAGCATGAAAGCACAGATGTTGGAATGCATAATGTGGGTAAAACGATGCCATCTTCTATACTTTAGTTTTTGCAAAGGAAATGGACACATTAGACATGCAATTTGATAGTGTTAGTGTAAAATGGCACTTGCCGCCTATTTTTACACAAACAGATTTTACACAAATCCAGAAGTTGTATAATGATTGTTATGGAATGATTATTCAGTGGAACAATTTTGAGAACATAAAGAAAAATGAATAGTTAAAAGCTTTATGTTCATGTGTATGTGTGAACATATTTCATTTTAGATCTTGATTCAGAACAGGCAGTGAGGTGTATTTCATACATGTCATTTGTTTTGTTATTTAAGCAATTGAATGTAGAGGGCAGAAGAGAGTTGTTCATTGTAAAATGGATAATTTGCTACGTTATATTTTCATTTTCCAATTTTATTTTTCTTTGACAGAAATTCTTCAAGTTAAAAAGCAAAACTGGCATAGATGTCGACACCTACAGATCCCACAGGTGGGATGCCTCACCCTGGACCGTCTCCAGGACCAGGTCCATCTCCTGGACCAATTCTAGGCCCAAGTCCAGGACCAGGACCATCACCAGGCTCTGTACACAGTATGATGGGTCCAAGTCCAGGACCACCGAATGTAACTCATTCAATACCATCGCAAGCTCCAAGTGAGTTTCAGCAGGATAGCATGCACCAGATGCATAAGGTAAATGTCTCGAGAATATCAAAAATATTACTTTCAAAATATGTAACGTGCACTGCTTAATTTGTTGTGGTTTGATTTAGTACGATAGATTGGACCTCTGTATTATAACTCATACATTTGATTAGACCTTTGTATTTCTAAAAATAATTTGATTTGACTTTTATTGAGTTTGATAGACCTGAGCATTTCTTTAAAAATATCTTTTTTTTGGATTTGCATTTGTTTTCTTCATCTATTGCGCTGGTTGCTACTTTTTTGGTGTTTATTTGGTATAGCAAAATGCAACACAATACATTAGTAAATCAGTGGTTAGATCGCAGCTAGCACATTTAACGATAAAATAAATCTTTCACATGGGTCTGGAATTAATGATGTGTGGCACTGATTTTTCATTGTAAATTCTTGACAATCAGCATTCAGATAATATGAAATTAAAATGCAGATTATATTTAGCATTGAATCAAGTCTCTGATCTATCGAGCTTTTTAAATAAAAATGCCTGCCAACAAATAACATTTAAGAAAAATCTGTTATGGCCACTACTGATTATTAGTGGTAAATTCTGAGGTATTTCCAAAGAAATGGCAAAAATATTTAGCCTTAACCTTAAAAAGTTGTAATGATATTTAAGATGGAAATTGGAAGATAAGCTTGCTGCAGGATTGATCCTGCACATACAAAAAAAAATAGTTTTCGAAGTGTTAGCAAAGGCAATATTACGTGTATATTAAAAAATCATTACTAAAGGGAATAGGCAGGCAGCTTACATGATTCCTGTGTATTAAAGGGAGATGGAACAAATCCAGGGATTTGAGAGAGCAATCAGTTTAAAGTCAATGGTCAGTTATAAAACATAATTATTCTAAGAAAAACATCTAGAAACTGAAAATATAAAATAGCAGCACAGAATTCTAAAGTGAAGTCCAGGGTTACCAACTTTATTGAATACTTTGAGAAGGTAACTAAAGAGTAAGTGAGGCTAATGCATCTGAATTTTCTCAAGGCTTTTATGGTATTACATAAGAGAGTTATGATGAAGGTCAAAATGCACAGAGAATGCAGCAGTAGCAGAATGGATTGAAGCTGACTATGAAACAGGAAAACCTGAGTAGACTCGCAAATGTTCTGAAGTGGGATTGTATAAATAGGATCACTATTATTGAGTGGAATTAAGATGGGTAAGAGTTGAATTTTATTGATTTATGCAAGATGGAGAAAAGCTAGATGGGGAGTTTGGACTAGGGAACATAATCTAAAAAATTAGAATTGTTTATTTTGTCTATGAGTGGGAATTGTTCCTGCACTCCATTGATGCAGGGTTTGCAACATTCTTCCTCAAATGACATTAAATGCAAGTTAAATGGTTATTAGCAGTAAACTCTTAAGGTATTTCCACTGAAATGGCAAAAATATTTAATAATTATTTAGCCTTAGCATTGGATTTCAGTATCTATTGGATTTCTTTAATCAAATCTATTAGCTTAATGTCACAAATTAGCCACGTTCTCATAAAATACTGAAATGATTCAGTGGGTACAATAAGCTATTGTTTTTATGTTCACCATTTACATTAACCATGTGGATTCTCAATTCAGAATTGTAATTTTAAAAATTGCAAGTGGCTCTTCATTGGTGAATGTATTATCTGTGGTGATACAGGAGAGGCTTGTAACAAAATATAAGGAGTCTTTAATAAGCATGTTGAATTTCTATCCAATTAGACATTTAAATAAGGTGAGATGATGGATTTTAGTAGGGGGAAATTTTATTTTTCTTGAAAAACAAATAGAGGATTAGAGGGATCTGAGGAAATGGATAACACAAATGATTAATGCAGGTTCACACACTGAGAAGTTTAAATCTATCTACAACATTTGTACCCTTTAGTGGTCAAGGGAATCATCGATAACAATTGTATATGAATTATGCTATTTTAATTAATATTTGGATTGTGGGAATTTGAAGCTGTAAACATGGAATTCTATTTCATGGATCTTAAACTGGAGAAAATTGTTGATATAGTTTTAATTTTACAATTATCCAAATGGCATATTACTTCAAACAGTGGCATTGACGATAGATATCAAATGCAGGAGCATTCCAGCATAATACCCGCTGTAACTCAGCGAGTCAGGCAGCATCACTGGAGAAAAGGAATATGTGACGTTTTGGATCGAAACCCTTCTTCAGACTGAAGGATAGAGAAGGCCGAAATAAAACAGGGCTGGCAACAGATGAACTCTGGAAGGGTAGAGTCTATAATGTCCAATATTTGGCTGGGGAAGATGTGCTAACAACAAGGATACGAGGATTTGAACAGTAGAACTAGTAGGACAACTAGGATGGGGGAGAGTGGTAGAGAGGGGGGGGAAGAGGAATGCAGGAGTTATATGCATTTAGAGAAATCAACGTTCATACTGCTGGATAGACACAAAGCTGGAGTAACTCAGCGGTTCAGACAGCATCTCTGGAGAAAATGTATAGGTGATGTTTCAGGTCGAGACCCTTTTACAGACTGAGTCAGGGGAAAAGGAAACGAGAGATGCAGACAGTGATATAGAGAGATATAGAACAAATGAATGAAAGATTTGCAAAAAAGTAACAGTGATAAAGGACACAGGCCATTATTAGCTGTGAGCTAGGTGAAAACGAGTTACAGACAATGAGACAACTGCTGGGTTGTACATTGCCCAAGCAAAATGGGAGGTGCTGGTCCTCCAATTTGTGTTGTGACTACCATATAAATATTTTCCTACTTCAAGGGTGAAATAATGTTATGGGCCCATGTGTTGTCAATCAATAGAGCTCAAATCGTGGATCAGTTGATACCTCCAAATCATTTTCTCATGGATATGTTACCTTTTTTAATAATTTGTAAAGGATTCTTGAAAGATTCAAAATATCTGGTCAATGTAGTCATTGTTATCACATACTGTCTGTCGATTAAAATATATGACCAGGTAAGCTATATTTATTGTTTTTGTAGGTTAGCTAGTGAATTTGAAAAATCAATTGGTTATGTTCAGATATTTGCTTAGATTAATTGTGGATATGCTTAATGACCCTTACAAATCGAAAGGGGGATACTGTGCTTGTGCAAATTAATTGAAAAACAGGTTGATATTGATTTTTTTTTTCATGTGATGAGGTTCTATGTCCACCATTTGTTCTTGTACTTTCTAAAACCTGATAAATCTCACCAAGAAAGTTCCCTGGTCATTTTCATTCTCTGGGTATTCATTTTCCAGTAATTTCTGTGAAATTTGCTTCAGTTGGATGTATGGCAAAAAAAAAAGTGGTGTACACCTACAAATCTAAACACCAATAGAAATTGACGAACCTAATTCATGATTGCAAAGTTGGTAGGTGTGAGCCAAGCTTCTATATCCAGGATTATTAAGCAAAGGTCTGCAACTGCATAACTAATGCCCAAGAGGACAGGCAGGTGCTGCTGTGAAAGGAAGGCGACTCGAAGAGAATCGGGAAAGTAAGAAGGATTCGATAAAGACAAGTGATGCCCTGAAGAAAGAATCGGAGTCAGCAGACGTCTCAATGTCAAGCGACGTGCACCAATGCCTCATTGATGTTGGTCGTATAGCTAGAAGACCTGTGAAAAAATAACTTCTATCTGCTGCGATGAAGACAAAACAATACATGTGGTCCTTACAATATAAAGTTTGGCTATGCGAGGACTGAGAAAAGTGTTACTCAGTGATGAGAGTTGTTTCCTGGTTCAGGAACATAGCCTACATGTTCCGAGATCAGTTGGAGAGCCGGTGAGAAAATGCCATGTAGACCTGTCCATCAAATATCTTGAAAATATGTTTTGGAGTTTCAGCTACTATGGTGTTTGTTCGCTGCACCCAGCTGACAGATGATATCACCGCAATATATCGATGAATTGAAAACAGTGGTGCCGGAGATGACGAAGACTATTCCAGGAGGATCTGGATATTCCAGCAAGACCTGCACCGTGCCACACATCAAAGATGGACCCAGTTTTTCCATCAGATGAGGATAATGTCTGCAACTGGCTTAGTAACTCGTCTGACCTGAATTTGATTGAGAATTTGTGGGTAATTATCCCTCAATTATCTCTCAAGGAGAGACTGAAAGGAAAATTCTGTACCATGAGACAGAAGCTCAGCAATCCCATAATTTAGCTGTGGTAGGGAAATGATAAAATCCTCAGGAAATGTCAGAATCTGGTTGATTCCATGCTGAATTGTGTCAAAGACTTGATAAGGAACCATGGTGGACATATAATATAATGTACTAAAGACAAAATGGTGCAATGGTAATGAGTAAAACGTAGCTCTGTGGCATGCATATTGACTTATTATATCAGAGTGTATATTTGATTCAATAAATTTTCATAAAGATGTATTATATACTCTAGTCTTTGAACACTAGACTAAGTCACAAATCACAAATTTCTGACTTGCAGAGTAGATCCAGCTGAACCCAACTCCCAACTGGTGTGTGTATTCATGTTTGAAGCTTATTGCAAGTATTCAATCTAATTGCACTCTGGATATTTGGATATTGCCAATATGATGAGTAAAACCTCTTAGCTGCCTCCCAATTCATAGTTAAGTAATCTTGTGAATCTTTTAAAGAATCCTAGTGGGATTAATTGAGAATTAATTGGTGGCATAAACACTAGTGATTAAAAGGATATTTGTAAAAACGAACTGGACATAGAAAATAGGTGCAGGAGTAGGCCATTTGGCCCTTTGAGCCAGCACCGCCATTCAATATGATCATGGCTGATCATCCAGAATCAGTACCCCGTTCCTGCTTTCAGACAAGTATAGAAGTGGAGAAAAAAAACATTAAGGTTGAGATGTGGCATATAAATTGGGAGGAAACTCCTGGAACATAAACATCAACACAATCTAATTGGTTTGATGGCTGGCTTCTGTGCTACTTTTAAAATATTTTAATGTAAATGAGTTTCTAAATGCCATGTCAACTCAAATCTCTTGCAATATTTTGGGTGAGGCTAGCGACACAATGTGTTTGAGCGCAGTACTTTATTAGTTAGATGACGAGCCTTCAATCTAAACTTATAATTAAGGTGCAAAACACTTGCCAGCTCATGCCAAACTGATGATTGAGAGCTAGAGATTAAAGCCGTGAATTCTTGTATTACTCCTAGCATTTAACACGGGGGTTGTTTGCTGATCCACCCTGATGATCTTGAGTTTAGCCAAATCTGATTTGGTTTGGGGTGGTCAAATCTAGAATCGATGTCAGGAGTGGGCAAGAGGCGAGTGGAAGAATAAGTCCGCAGGTTAGTAAATTTTAGGTGTCTGTTTTTTAACCAGTTTCTGTCCTGTTTCAATTATTGCATGAAACTTACTTCATTTCATGTAACGTGTGAGCACCAATCTCAATTCAAATCATTTATAATTGGAATAAGATGCACTTGTACCATAAGTAGGTATGACTAAGAGTTTTTGGATATTTGTGGTTTGTAATTATTTTCCTGTGCTCAAGTGATCCTTACTTTACTGAAAAACTGAGCAAGTGATTAGATTCCCTTTTTCGAACTCAAAACTAGAAATTATTAATATATATTTTAATTGTTCCAATGACACTGATAATCTCTGTGACAAGCGAATAAAGGGTGAAATGGTGTAATGGATATGTACCATCCAATGTAAAACATTAAGATAATGTTGATTGCCGTCATCTTCAAATCCATTTTAACTTGAAGGCATGCTGCTGAAGGAAAGGAGCCAATTTAATTGGTATAACTTATTTCTTGAGCAAAGGATAAATGTGTGTCATTTGGCTTATTTCCCTCTAGCCGATGGAAGCAATGCATGACAAGGGGATGACTGATGAAATGCATTATGGTCAGATGAGAATGAGGCCTGCTCATACAGGCATGGGCCCGCCACAAAGTCCCATGGATCAGCATTCTCAAGGTATGCACGAAATGTATTGTGTGAAGTATTTCTTCTCCATATCTTTTGTTCATCCTTCACTTTTCAGAATTTTTTTTTCTGATGCATTAATTTAAATTTTGCTTTTGGTAACAATGGGTATTTTATTTTTGACTAATCTATAATATTTTGCATCTACCATAGATTTTCTCTTATTGTACTGCTGGTATATTTTTGTTGATTAGCTCACAATAAGATGGTAGAACTTAGACCTGGAAGAAGGAAGACTATAAATAAAAACAAGAAAACACCTAAATATCTGGAAATTAAAAAGTTCAGAAAACTCAACTAACCTATTGTAAATGAATATTAAAGTTAATTTAATTATTAAATCTCATTAACCATAGCCTGAATATATTTTTGTCTGTAATTTTCCATCTCAGTAACTGAAATTGAGTTTGTATCACTAGTCTTTCTTGTATTTCATTGCCTTTTAAAAACAAATTTGATAGCCTTGCATTTTTTTCTCAAGTGCAGTGAGTAAGGACTAACCATAATGCTTTGCTGTATGATTCTGTGATTGTATTTTATGATAAATTTTATACGATGTTGAGAGTATTTTGAATCCATTTTTTGTGTTTGGAATTTGATTACTCAGGTATTTTGTCCATGCAGGCTATATGTCTCCTCATCCATCTCCTATAAGTGTACCGGAGCATGCACCCAGTCCAATGTCAGCAGGGGGTCCCACTCCTCAGATACCACCAACCCAGGCCACACCGGTATTACAAGGAGATCCGCAGGTTATGGGTCAGCAAAACAGAGGTCCTTCACCTTTTAATCCAGTTCAGCTTCACCAATTAAGGGCACAAATTCTGGCTTATAAAATGCTGGCCAGAGGACAACCATTACCAGATAACCTGCAGCTCGCTGTTCAAGGGAAGCGGTCACTACCAAGTATGCAACAGCAAGTAGCACCCATTGCTTACAACAGACCACCAAGTAAGTTATCAAATTAATTTTATTGTTTTCGTATAGAAAACGGTATTCACTTTGTAAATGTATTTTCTGATTTTGAGGCAAAAATGAGATTTGCCTTGATTTTGTTTCAGCATCTAGGCAGTAAAACTTTTCATGGATTGGGTGGGGGTTGAGGTCTGGGAATTGGGAAGTGCAAAATATTTTTCTATCTTAATCTGTTGAAATCTTATTCGAATAATTAAGTTATATTTTATTTTGATAACTTGCAATCTTTATTGCAAGAAATATTGAACTATTGCCATTGATTCGTCAGTATCCAAATTGAGAGAACTCTTTATCTTGCAACAAATAATACATGGGGCTGGGTCAAATGGAAGTGGCTAATTCTGTCATCTTGGGGTACATCGGTCCCAGGTTTTGATAGAATGAGTCCAGACCCACAGTCTCAAATTTATATTTCAAAGCCGAGTTACACTGAACTTCAATTAGTTCCATTTGGAGTTCCTCCGGCACATCTGATGCTGCGTTGATGGCAAATGGCGAGCAAAATAGTGAGAATTTCTTCTCAAGCTGAGTGAAAACTTGGAAACAATTCTGAAACTCACTTTTCAGCCGTGATATTTTGTCCTTGTACCTGTCCATGTTGTCATTATTCCCATGAACAAGACGCGCAGACTGCAACAAGGGGAAATGAGTTGGGTTGCTCCGGTATAGTTGCATCTCCCACAGGCCTAATTTAATTTGAAAGGCACGAATGCTGTCGTAGTGTTTCGTAACAAGTTTGTTGCGGCCTTGCATGTTAACATTAAGCACATTTAAGTGCTCAGTTATATCCACCAAAAATGCAAGATCATGAAGCCAATCTGAGTCTTTCAACTCTGCCACTGGCTTCCGTTTCTCGTTCATGAATAGTCCAATTTCCGCACGTAATTGAAAAAAACGTTTGAGCACAACCCCTAAGCGGGCTTCAGTGTGGCAGGGTGTCCAATATTACTTTCGGACAAAAAGTGTCAAATTGCCGATGGTTGAGTCCCTTGGCTCTAATAAAATTAACCGTTTTGATTACTACATCCATGACATTGTCCATTTTCAGGCTCCTGCTACATAACGCCTCGGTGTATAATACAATGAAAATTCCAGAAATTCTGCTCTGGATTCTCTGTCTGAACTTTCTCTCTGAGTTTCGCAACAACACCTGCCTTTTTTCTGACCCTGGACGGTGCACCATCTGCTGCCATGCTGACTGCGTGACTCCAGTCAACCCCCAGTCTGTCCAAGGCCTCTACGAGATTGTTTGCCATTGTGGTGTTTGTCATGGGCACTATCTCCACAAACTCCTCGGTGACGGTCAAAGATGCATCAACACCACGAATAAATATTCCCAATTGAGCTACATTAGTCACACGGTTCTCTCATCAATTGCAATAGAGAAGGCAATAAATGACTTCACTTTGTCTTTTAGTTTATTGTTCAAATCTTCTGCGAGGTCCCTGGTTCTCTCTGCCAGAGTATTTCTTGACAAGTTGATATTACCAAAAGCTTGTCTCTTCTCCGGGCACACCAGCTCAGCCGCCGACAGCATGCATGCTTTGATGAATTTCCCCTCCGATTATGGCTTCGACGCAGCAGCTATTTTGTTGGCAATAATATCATAGCATATCATATATATACAGCCGGAAACAGGCCTTTTCGGCCCTCCAAGTCCGTGCCGCCCAGCGATCCCCGTACATTAACACTATCCTACACCCACTAGGGACAATTTTTACATTTACCCAGCCAATTAACCTACATACCTGTACGTCTTTGGAGTGTGGGAGGAAACCGAAGATCTCGGAGAAAACCCACGCAGGTCACGGGGAGAACGTACAAACTCTTTACAGTGCAGCACCCGTAGTCAGGATCGAACCTGAGTCTCCGGCGCTGCATTCGCTGTAAAGCAGCAACTCTACCGCTGCGCTACCGTGCCGCCCACAGCTCCATCATGAGTCTCTCGACTTTTGGTGAACACTGTTGTATTTTCAGAACTCCTTCAAGCTTGTTTACCTTTTGCGTTTTGAGTCGTCCTGCGTACTTGTCATATTTTTCTCCGTGTGACATCTCATAGTGTCGTTTGATATTGTACTCTTTTGCCACAGCCACTTGTTGCGAGCATATCAGACACACAGGTTTGCCATTTACCTCACAAAAGAAAAAAAGATCTTTCCAATTATCGTTGAATATTTGACCTTCGATGTCAACTTTTCTTTTCTTGGAAATCATTTAGAACCACAGCAGCAAACAGTCTCAGCCCTGCTACAGGTGTTACTTACCCGAGTACTCTGTGTGTTCATACTGTGTCTGACGATGTAAGTGGGACCCAAGTGGTCTTCAGTGCAGGGTAGTTAACTGCCGCCTATTGTTTTCTAAGTACACACAACAAGCTGCCGGCGCAGCAGGTGGCACAGACAGCGGTGACAGAGAGAGCGGCTGCTGTACAGATACATAATAAATGGTCGTGAATATACTTTTTTTCCCCAAATCATCGCGCGAGCAGGATTGGACCCCTTAGTGCCAAGCAGCCGGGCCATTGCCGACCACAGCTCGGAGGTGAACTGCGCACCTCGGTCGGAGGAGATATCTGCCAGCATGCCAAAGCGGGCGATCCAGTGGGCGGTGAGGGCACGTGCACAGGTCGCAGTGGAGGTATCCGAGAACGGGATGGCTTCCGGCCATCTCGTGAATCTGTCCACAATGGTGAAGAGGTGGGTGACACCCCTGGACGGGGGCAGCGGTCCAACGATGTAGACGAGGATGTAGTCAAAACGTCAGTGTGTCAGGGCGAAGCTCTGCAGCGGCGCCTTGATGTGTCGCTGAATCTTTGAGGTTTGACAGGGGATGCACGCTCTGGTCCAGTTGCTGACCTATTTGCACAACCCGTGCCACATGAACTTGGCTGCCATCAGTGCCTTTGCTTTCCAGATGGAAGGGTGAGCTAGGCCATGAACCATGTCGAAAATCCGGCGACGCCAGGCAGTGGGGATGATGGGTCTTGGCTTTTTCTTGGGTTTGAGGCAGCAGAAATTATGTAACGCCCTCCAGGCGCTGTAGCCAGTGCAATGTGCTGTTGTCGAGGGCCGTGAGGTCTACCCCTCCACCCGGGGAGCGGAGGACAACGCAGTCGAAAATGACGTGCTGCGCTGTTTGCTAGTCTGCTCCACACACGCAGGCTGCTGATGAATGCAACCCCCAATGATGCATGTTGGCGTTGAACTGGCCGATCCATGTACAGAGCCGGTTCAGGGCGACCCACTCTGCGGGGCATGTCCGAGCCGGGTGGGGCTGTGGTGTTCTGTGCGACAGTGAATTGAGGAGGTCGCGAAGTCTGTTCCCAGCTGGTTCTCCATGCTGCTAGTATATTGAAACCGAAGCCACAGAGGGTCGCTGCATGACGGGAGAAGAGCGACGAGATGACAGGCGTTGAGGTCCCAGTTGCTGTGAATTCTGGGCGAGGTGGTGCAAAGGATGTTTGGTGCCCGATGGGGCCTTGCACACCAGCGTATGAGTGAAGTAGGCTGCCTGTAGACACGTCGCAGAGGAGTGTGGTGTCAGCGGGCCCGAATCGCACATCCTCCAACACCAGGCCAGAGATGGCGGTGCGGTAGGCTAGCATCTCTTCATCCTCTCGCTGAGCGGCCGCCATGGCCGTGTAGTCGACACCTGAGGCCAGAGTGTGGATGGCATTGATGGCGATGGGGGACAACCCATCTGGTACCTGGTTGTTCTTCCCTGCGATGTGCTGGATGCAAGTAGTGTATTCTGAGATGTAGGTCAGGTGACGCTGCTGTTGGGTTGACCAAGGATCAGACACTTTGGCAAAAGCAAACGTGAGTGGCTGTGAAATCCCTGCCTTCGAGGAAGTAGTGGAAATGCCGGATGGCCAGGTAGAGAGTGAGGAGCTCCCAGTCGAAAGCGATGTATTTCTGCTCGGGGGGGTCTCGGGTGATGACTGAAAAAGGCGAGGGGCTGCTATTGATCAGTTGTTCCAGCACTCTGCCAATGGCTGTGCCAGATGTGTCGACTGTGAGAGCTGTTGGTGCGTTGACACGTGGATGTACCAACATTGCCTTTGCCAGCGCCTCCTTGGGGTTGTCATACGCGGTTGTGGTTACGTCATCACAAACGAGCTCTTTCGGCTTGTTGGTTAGGGCCTTGAACAGCGGTTGAATGATCCTGGCAGTTGCTGCCATGAAGAGGTGGTAGAAGTTGACCATGCCGACAAACTCTTGGAAGAGGGTTTGGCAAACTTGCGAATGGCCTCGACCTTGGTCAGGAGCAGGACCGCTCCGTGCTGGTTGATGTGGTGGCTGAGGAAGTTGATGGAAGTGAGGCCAAACTGACACTTGGCAAGGTTGATGGCCAGGCCATGCATGTTGAGCCTCTGTCAGAGCTGCCGGCAGTGGGCATGGTGTTCCTGGCGAGAGCGTCTGGCGACGAGGATGTCGTTGAGGTAGATGAACACAAAGTCCAGCTCGCGGCCTACCGTGTCCATGAGCCATTGGAAAGCCTGGGTGGCGTTCTTGAGGCCGAAAGGCATGCACAGGAACTCAAAGAGCCTGAGCCATCTTGGGGATGTCGTCTGGGTGGAGCGGAATCTGATGGTAGCCGTGTACCAGGTCGATCTTGGATAAAACCTTGTCTCGTCCAGGTTTGCCGCGAAGTCCTGGATGTGAGGGACATGGTACTGGTCGGCTGTTGTGACCTCGTTGAGATGGCGGTAGTCCCCACAGGATCTCCAGCCCCACAGACGCTTTGGGGACGATGTGAAGCGGGGATGCCCACGGGCTGTCTGAGCGGCACACTATGCCCATTTCCTCCATCTTGCGGAAATCGTCTTTGGCCAGTTGGAGCTTGTCAGGGGCAGCCCGCGTGCATGGAGTGGGGTTATGGTGCTTCACCCCATGCTTGGGGCTGGCCGTTGTGAACTGGGGTTATGTTGGGGAAATCGGTCAAGATCCTGGCGTACTCGTTGTTGGAAAAGATCACTGAGCCGAGGTGGGGCGCAATCAATTCGGCGTGGTGCATGGCGATCGATTGGAACATCTCAGAATTAACAAGATGTTGTCCTTTCACGTTGACCAGCAGAGAGTGCGTCCGGAGGACGTCGGTGTCCAGCAGCGGTTGTGAGACGTCGGCGATGGTAAAGGTCTACTTGAAGCAACAGGAGTTGAAGTTGAGCGGGATCGTGCGGACCCCTTATGTTCTGATGTTGCTGCTGTTGGCAGCAGCCAAGGGAGACCCGTTTATTGCAGAATGAGTGTCGGTGCCCGAGGGGGGCAAAACACTGACCTCTGCTCCTGTGTCAACGAGAAAACGCCGCCCGAATGACAATCCCAGGTGTAGAGGAGGCGATGTTTTTGGCCGGCCGTAGTTGCCATGACCGACGACCGGCCGAGGCATTTCCCAGATGCATGCAGGATGGTTGGCATTGGTGTGCCTCGGAGCCCCACCTTTGGTGGTAGTAGCACCACTTGTCCTTGCTGGCGCCGTTTGTGGCCGCCGCTCTTTCCGTGGTGGCTGGGACCGCCCATATGACCTGCCGCCACCTGACTGCTGGTGGCTCCACCCTGCTGTTTGGCCTGCCACAGCACGTCTGCACGGGCTGCCTGCCGTCAGGGGTCACACAACCGCGAGGAGCAGACGGATGTCCTCGGGCATCTGCTCGTGGAAGACCTGTTTGCAAAGGAGGCATGTCTTGTGTCCATCCATCTGGGCGAGCATTTCGTTCATGAGCACGGACGGTTTGTGTTCGCCAAGGCCATCTATGTGCAGTTGGCGGCTCTCCGCCTCAGGACTCTGCAGAGATACCTGAACTCGGAGCATCCTCCGAGGTGGCACGTGCTGGCGACGCACTTTTTCCAACGGGGCCGCTGCCTTCAAGAAGGTACGCGGATCCCGATGGTGGGCGTCAGCCGTGCTGTCCTGCTGGGGATGCCCGGCTTCAACCGGGACTTTCTGAGAGTCTGGAACCTGGTTGCTGTCACGGGGGGCGGCGGCCCAGGCGTGAGAGCAGCCGGCCCTTGTCCCGCCCTTCCGGGTGTCGGAGGGGGGCTCAAACATGTGGAGTACTTGCGGCTGAGCAAACCCCCGCACAACCGGAAGTACTCGTCGGACCCAGGCGCCGTAATCCTTCCCGGGAGCCGGTTCCACAGAACATGAGCCGCATTTCCTCAACACCATTCATCTCCCTCCGAGACACAGGGTGGTGTGTCCTGTACGGGCTCCTCCTCCACACCCTGCACTTCCTCGCCCTGGTCCACCGTCCGGACACTAAGTGGCGGTCGGTGTTGTCTTCCGGTCGCGAGGGGGCCCCGCGGTGGGGGTCCCTCTACGCAGGGATTCTCCCCTTCTCCATCGGGGACCTGGGGTGGAGGGTATTGCACCGAGGAGTCCCCTGCAACCTGTTCCTCGCGTGGTTCACAGACTCACCAGCCGCCTGCCACTATTGCGGGTTGGAAGAGTCTGTGTACCACGTGTACATGGAGTGTGTGAGGTTGCAGCCCCTGTTCCAATATCTAAAGGGGCTGCTCCTTGCTTTTTGGCTGCACTTTTCACCCACCATCCTCATCTTTGGACACCCTGTGCGTTGGGGAGAGGGCAGGGCCAAAGATGTCCTTGTTGGGTTGCTCCTGCGCCTGGCCAAGCTGGCCATCCGCAACTCATGGCGCCAGGCAGAAGAGGGCTCTGCCGGAGCTAGCTGCCTGCCCCTTTTCCAGGGTTACATCCGCGCCCGGGTGGTATTGGAGAGGGACTACGCGCTGTCCACGGGCACCCTGGAGGATTTCTGGGACCGCTGGGCACCGCGGGGGATTGGTTGTATCCTGGATGGGGATTGTAATATAATTGTATAATAGTTTCAATTGGTATATTTGTTTGTATAGTATTCTGGTGGTGGGTTCTGTTTTGGTTTTATTGTATTGTATATATTATTTGAATATTTGAATAAATATTTTTGATTAAAAAATTTAAAAAAAAATCCATGTGCAGGAGTTTTGCCGCCCTGTCGCGCGCGGCGGCCGAGACCGAAAGTGTCCTTGAGGAGCATTCTGATCTCTTTGTACTTGTCGTCGGATGTCTATTTTAGGGAGAACTTCCTCATTCTCCACTCTAATGGTACTTTCATAATTCTGCACACCTCTGTCAGGCTGCCCTCTGGCCTCTCTTCTGCACCAAGGGAAACATTCCACACTAGACAACATTCTGATGAATCTTCTCTGTGGCCTCTACCATGCAATCAGGTCCTTTAATGTGGCAACCAGAACGGCATACACACCCCCACCTGTGGCCTAACCAAAGTTTTATCATGTTGTATCACAACCTCCATGTTCTCATAGTCGACACTGACTAATGAAGGCCAGGTCCTGTTTGCCATCTTCATCACATGCTGCCATCTTTGGGGATCATTGGATTTGTGCCCGCCGGTGACCCTCTGTTCCTCATACCTCCTCAGGGTTTGTCATTCATGTGTACGTCCTAACCTTAATAGGCCTCCCAAAATGCATCACCTCACACATTTCAGGAGTACAATCCCTCTGCAAACGCTCAACCCGGTTTAGCAACAGATCAGTATCCTTCAGTAGCCTAAATCTATCACTAGTGCAGGTAATGTGAGTTGAAAAAGAAAATCATGTTGAACAAGAAATGTCCACTTCCTATTTTAACTTCTTTCTTGCTTGTTTAAAACAATATTATAGTTTTTAGATTCAGTAAAAACTCATTCAGTATATTTTATTTTTACTTTTAGATATAGGCATGTATTCAATGGCTGGTCAGGCTGTTGGACCCTCACAAATGATGCCAGGGCATGTTCCTAATGCTCATAAGCCCTGGACAGAAGGTAAATAACTGTCAAGCTCATATTTTCAGACTGTCTATCTGCAATTGTTATTTCATCAGAACATTTAAGGGTATTGACAAATTTGGTACAAAATTTGAACCATTATTAGGCCAGTTTCTCAAATTTCTGTTGGTATGTGTCCACTGCAGTTCTGGAACTATAGTATTTGGTAATAAACTGATTTTTGTGGTGAGGAAAAAACTCCCATCACATAACTGAATTCAAAGCTTAAATATTTACAGCTGGCACAGCTAAATAAATCTTAACAGTTGTGTGTTATATTTTGTCTCCAGGAGATTGTGCCATTAATTATTGTAAAGAAGTAACTTGAGTTCATGATTCATTGAATGTTTACTTTGGGTCTCATCAATGCCATACAGCAAGAAAACAGGCCTACCTTGTCCAAGTTGGCATTCTGGGCTAGTCTTGTTTTCCTGCATTTTGCCTATAGCCCACTAAACCCTTCATATCCATATATCTGCATAAATGCTTTTTGAAAATCCTAATTATATCATAAGGCCCATCAAGTCTACGCCATTCAATCATGGCTGATCTATTTCTCCCTCCTAATCCCACTCTCCTGCTTTTTCCCCATAACCTCTGACACTTGTACAAATCAAAAATCTATCTATCTCTGCCTTAAAAATATCCACTGACGGCTACAGCCTTCTGTGGCAAAGAATTCCACAGACTCACCACCCTCTGACTAAAGAAATTTCTCCTCATCTCCTTCCTACAAGAACGTCCTTTTATTCTGAGACTATGACCTCTAGTTCTAGACTCTCCCACTAGTGGAAACATCCTCTCCACATTCACTCTATCCAAGCCTTTCACTATTCTGTATGTTTCAATGAGATCCCCCTCTCATTCTTCTAAACTCCAGTGAGTAACCGGCCCAGTGCTGACAAATGCTCATCATAGGTTAACCTACTCATTCCCGGGATCATTCTTGTAATCCTCCTCTGGACCCTCTCCAGAGCCAGCACATCCTTCCTCAGATATGGTGCCCATAATTGCTCACAATATTCCAAATGCGGCCTTACCAGCGCCTTGTAGAGCCTCAGCATTATATCCCTGTTTTTGTATACAAGCCCTCTTGAAATAAATGCTAGCTTTTCTACTTGCATCTACTTGTATCTACTTCCATAGCTTTCTCCGAATTAAGAGAAATCAATATTCATATCACTGGGTTGTAATGAATATTAATTTCACTAATTTCAAGTAACCCTCTGTCCCTCTGTAATCTCTGTCCCTCCCCCACCCTAGTCGTCTTGCCTGTTTCACTATTTGTATCCGTTCATTATCACCTCTTCTACAGACAACAATGGATCATTGTGGGCGCTACCGTTCTTGAGTCATTGGTGCCGGCTGAGATTTATTTTGTACCTTTTCATACCTCTTGTTTACCTCTACCCTGACACTCAGTCTGAAGAAGGGTCTCGACCCAAAGCGTCACCTATTCCTTTTCTCCAGAGATGATACCTGACCCATTGAGTTCCTCCAGCAGTCTATCTTCGGTGTAAACCAGCATCTGCCGTTCCTTCCTACACACATGCTTGTGCACACACGCACCTTGTTTTTCAGATTCCTTCCCATTAACTCAGTCAAAGGAATGTTAAATGTTACTGGTTTTCATTGACCTGTGTTTCAAAAATGATCTCCAAACATGCTCCCTGGTCTTCATTGGAGTGAAGTCAAACTTCATTAAGTGACAGATTAAATTAACTTAAACGTTTTCTTGTAGTACAGATTTATTAAGTACAGAAACTCCCTGACTTGCGTAAAGTTCCATAAACCCTTAAATCTGTCAGATTTTTCGCAAGTTGGAATCTCCTTAAAATTAGGTAGAAACAAAGACCTGCAGAAGCTGGATAATAGACAAAACGACACAAATTGCTGGAGTAAATCAGTGGGTCAGGCAGCATCTCTGGAGAACATGGGTAGGTGACATTTTGGGTTGGGATCCTTCTTCAGATTGATTCAATCTGTTGAATTACTCCAGCACTTTGTGTTGTTTCACCTTAAAACTAGGTGCCGATGCTGCTGGTCTGCAGCCCTTCTTGAAGTCGCCAACATCTTCCAAGGTGAAGCATCTTCCAAGTAATGGGAGGAGATGGAGGAGGGGGGGAAGCAGACAAAGCAAAGGCTGATAGAAATAAGGGGCAGCTGGTGAGAATGGCCGGTGCCCCACGGTGACCGGGGGTATCCTATTGGTGGCAGCAACCTGAAGAAATCACTGTCGACCAGGGGCTACGATGTGAGCTGTAACAACAGCCACGTCAACTGGACGGTGGTAAAGAAGGGCTCACTGGTTCACCTTGTGGAAGATGTTGGCGACTTAGCCAGGAGTTGCTCTCCGCTGCATCTTTTGTTCTCGCTCGACTTCCCAATATTGCACCAACAGTGGCCAAAACCGGAAGAGCGTCGAGCCCAGTCAACGCTTTTATATCTATGAAGCGACGGGAACCCCTCGCCATCTTCCCGTTGCAATTACACAGGTCATTTAGGGAATGGGACGACCTGTTGTAAATTGTTTACTTAAGTGCAAAGTTATATAACTCTCCTATTACGTAAGTCGGGGAGTGCCTGTCAATATATGCAAACCTAGTTTTCTTCTGGCTACTCCATTTTACTTTCCTTTCAACTTCTACACACTCCCTATCTGCTCTCCAATAACCATACCATAATTTAGCCAATTAATTTTCACTGATCTGCTTAAATTGTTCAACTTCCTGAAAAGCAATTCTTAATCCTAAATTTCAAGGAGAACTCAAAACAGTTCCTCGTGATAAAAACATCTCTTTATATGTATGGAATCCTCATTGGAATATTCTGTAAGTTTAGCCCACTGACCACTCCTGACTTCCAATACTGAGACATTAAATGGTGCATGAACCAGTGTGTCTTCGTTCTCCATCTGTGCCACCCTCTTATTACTTTCAGATGAAACAATTGATGCATTGTTTTAATATAAACAGTAATTTGAATATAAATCTAACAGTTATAGTTTTTACACTTTATCCTTAATACAATAGGAAAATTATGTAATGCAATCTATTTTTCTATTTTCTTTGGAAAATAATAGGTCAAGCCAATGAAATGGGAATTCCAAGCACTCCTCAAAAAATGCCTACTCAAGCTACTTGTGGGAGACCATCTCCTGCACCAGCTGTGCAGACAGCCCCCTCTGGCCCTGGGGTACCGTTGCCACAGCAATCTGTTGTCCAGCCTTCACCAACTATCCATCATCAACAGAAACAAAACCGTATAACGCCCATCCAGAAACCACAGGGGTTGGATCCTGTTGAGATTCTTCAAGAACGAGAATATAGGTGAGTTGAAATGTTACTATAAAAATCTGTAATTTGTCTTTCGATGTCCGTGACTCCTTTTTGGAATAATTAACAGCAATCTCTTTTAAGGTGGTATGGTATAAATAAAGTCTAGCATTCTGTAAGTCTCCAAGTTTAATTCCTGCTTGTGTAGAACATAGAACCATACAACATAGGAACAAGGTCTTTATTCACAAAATGCTGGAGTAACTCAGCAGGTCAGGCAGCATCTCGGGAGAGAAGGAATGGGTGACGTTTCGGGTCGAGACCCTTCTTCAGATTGAACAAGACAGACAGATCTCCAGCCCACAAGGTCTCCAGCCCACAATGTTAATGCTGAACACGATGCTAATTAAACAATTACCATCTGTCTGCATGTGATCGGTATCCCTCCAGTCCCGGCATATTTTCACTTGCCTATCTAAGAGCTGCTTAAATGTGACTATCAAATCTGTTTCCACCATCACCCATGACAGCATGTTCCAGGCACCTATCACTCCTGTGTTTTTCTTTAAACTTGTTCCGCAAATAAACTTTCTTCTACTGACTAACTCTATGCCCTCTAGTATTTGATATTTGCATTCTGGCAAAGTGAAGAGAGTGGAGCAGCGGCGCAGATCTCGCTGGCTCTGGGGGAGAGAGAGGGAGGGACCAGCACCCGCTGACACCCTCCCCCTCCCCGCATTCCCACTCTCATCCGCTGCTCCCTCTACCCCGACCTCCCCTCCCCCCCCCACTCTCTCTCTCCCCCTGGGGTGAGCGGCGGCGAGAAGGGAAGTTTCCTTGAGTTTGTTGTTTGAGAGGGGGAGCTGTGATCTCTCGCCTTGTCCAGGCTCTAGGTCGGTGGCGATCCGCTCTCCCTTTGCAGGCAGCTTCTGCCTCCAGTCCCCGCTGCCTAAGAGCTTACTGCAGGCCGGATAAAATCTCGTGGCAGGCCAGATGCGCCCCGCGGGCCTTAGTTTGGAGATCCCTGGACTAGAATAATAAGATATGTTGGAAAATTGCTAAGAAGGTAGATCCAATAGGAAGTGGCTTACCCGGAGCACTAGCTCAGACTGATTGTCTTGTGTTTATGCTTATGTGTCAAGAGTAAGTGTGTTTAATTGTCATGTGCACTGAAAATTGAACAACGACAACATGTAAAGACAGTACTCATAGCACAATAAACATCTGTAAAGACAGTACTCATAGCACAATAAACTAGAAAAAAACAATATTGGTGCAAAATAAAAGCCTGAAGTTCTTAGTGCAACCAAGACAATTTGTAGTTTAGTTGGTATTTACTTTTCAAAAGCCTGATGGTTTTTGGAAATGAGCTGTTCCTGAGGTCACAGTTTGCAGACTCTTATACCTTCTAATCATTCTACATAATTGAACCAGATCAACATAAACTTCTGTAATATACCTTTTCAAAACATTTTAAGATTTTGAACGTACACAAATGAGCTGTTGCTCCCAGAATGCAAGCTGTTAACATTAATTTTAATTTTCTTGTCTCAAAGACTTCAAGCTCGAATTGCTCATCGTATTCAAGAGCTTGAAAACTTACCTGGTTCTTTGCCACCAGATTTGCGCAATAAAGCGACTGTCGAATTAAAAGCACTTCGCCTGCTCAATTTCCAAAGACAGGTTAGTATTCATTTCAATTATATAATGATGCAACATGAAAGGACATTATTCCGCTGATGAGATCTGCACTAGTTCTTTAAAATAACTGCTATTAGTCCCACGACCCTCATGTGCTGATTTTGTTTTCCTTCAGATAAATTAAAAGTTTACTGCTCTTAATGGATACCACAATAGGTACCATGAAATTTCAGTGGTTTCTGAATATTCTTCAAAGGAGATCTGCCATACTTGCTCAAAATGCATGTGGCCATATTTCCACCAATATGGTTGATTCTAAACAGAGTCCTTGGTTTGTGATAGTTTGGGGATGAACGGTAATCTGGGCCACCTCTCTCATCTTTCTCAATCTATCTGACATCTATTACAAACCTACTGATTCCCAGTTATCTGGACTACACCTCCCACCCTGCCTCTTGCAAAGATGCTATTCCCTGCTCTCAACTCCCCAGTCTCTGCTGCATCTGCTCCCAGGATGAGGTGTTCCATATGAGAACATGCGAGATGTCCTCATTCTCCAGGGAACATGGGTTCCCCCCTTCTGTCATAGATGAGCTCCTCACACGTCTCCTCTGTGTTCCATATTTCTCTCACTCCCCTTCTCCCCAACGCAACAAAGACAGAGTTCCCCTCGTCCTACCTTTCACCCCACCAGCCTCCACATCCATCACACTATCCTTCAACATTTCTGTCACCTCCTATGAAATCCCATCACTAATCAAATATTTTCATTTCCACCCCTTCCCACCTTCTGCAAAGACCGCTCCCTCAGCAAATTTGTTCACTCATCCCTCCCCGCACAAACCACCTTGACCATCCTTTCAGGCACGACATTGGGTTACGTCTATCCCTTCCAATCTCATCAATTGCATCAGCTGTTCCCATGTGGAATCCTGTACGTCAGTGAGATCAAAGGGAGACTCTTCGACCGTTTCACTAGCACTTAGTCTGCTGAGGCCTACAGGATTTCCCAGTTGCCAACCTTTTCAACGCCCCTTCCCATTCCAATACTGTCATTTCTGTCCTGCGCCACCTCCAATGCCAGAGTAAAACCGCATGCAAATTGGAGGAACAGCACCTCATATCTTGCTTGGGTAGCTTAAAACCCAAGTGGGATGGATTTTGAATTCTCTAATTTTAAGTAACTTCTACATACCCCATGCCCCCTACTCTCCCCAGTTGTTTAACCAGTTGCTCAGCTCTCCATATTGTATCCCTCTTGAGTTTGCACCTTCCGCAGCCAACAATGGGCCCACCAGGGCACCACGCTGCCTGAGATCATTTGTGGCTGACCCTGATTTGTCGTGGTCTTTTTTCGCTTCCAGTTCTTCAGTCTGAAGAACAAGTCCTGACCCGAAACATCACCTATCCTTTTTCTCCATCTATGCTGATCCAGCACTTCATCTTTATTGTGTGCTTCTTGACATGGGCTGAATTAAGACAACGGACTGTTGTTCTTTGATGTTGTTAATCTCATGGTGAAACAGAAATGGATGATTCCCTCAGCATTTTGCCCGAGAATGATTAGAAATGCTTCAACTTGTCTTTAGCACTCATTTGTTAGGCACCAACATTGAGGTTGGGGGGAATCTTGGAGCCTTTCTTCCCATTATCTTTTATATATCTTGTACCCTTGTTCACAGCTAGATGTGGTAGGATCTGATCCATTGGTTACAACATTACTTCACTCTTGTCTATTGCTACAGGGCCATCTTTTCTTAGTGCTTCCGTGTAGTAAGTTCCCACATTCTGATAGACCTCTTCTTCACCCTCAACAAGAATTAGACATCCTTTGAAATGTTGAGGCTAGAACTGAACGCATTACTCCAACCAGGGTCTAAACTAGTGAAGAATAAATGCCAAAAGAAAATGCTGGAACACTGAAATTCAGTCTGGACAAGACTTCAGTACCATTTTTTTCTAAGGCTTGCTCCTGCATTTATTTATATTTATGCACTTTTTATTTTTGTATTCTGCTTCTCAGTTTGTAAAGCTGATCCCATATTTCCTTGAGAGATCTTTACATTTGAAGTGCAGTGACAACATCACTATTGCAAGAATTGTATAGGAAGAAACTGCAAATGCTGGTTTAAACCAAAGATAGACACAAAATGCTGGAGTAACTCAGTGGGACAGGCAGCATCTCTGGAGAGAAGGAATGGGTGACGTTTCGGGTTGAGACCCTTCAGACTGAAGAAGGGTCTCGATCCGAAACGTCACCCATTCCTTCTCTCCAGAGATGCTGCCTACCCCGCTGAGTTACTCCAGCATTTTGTGTCTATTTATTGCAAGAATTATCGTGGCAGTAAAAGTAATTACCAATCCAGATCAGAAATATCATAAACCTCATATTAATGACAGATTTGTAGGTTTGGCTTTGTATTTGTATTTAAGATTTTAAGAACGTAGGACATTTCTAACTTTCTGCACACTTGTTCAATAATAATGTCAAAATGTAAACCATTTTGTATTTTTCTACTGATTAAAACGTAGTGTAGAAGGTAAAATGAAACTATAATTAGACTATAATAATTTTGGCATGAAAACATTTTGAACTTTATAATATTTTTATTTTTCAAAATGTAGCTAAGACAAGAAGTAGTTGCCTGTATGCGCCGCGATACAACTCTGGAAACAGCATTGAATGTGAAAGCCTATAAACGAAGTAAAAGGCAATCACTAAGAGAGGCTCGTATAACAGAGAAACTGGAGAAGCAACAAAAGATTGAACAAGAGCGTAAGCGCAGGCAAAAACATCAGGTATACAAATAGTTTTTGGACGCTTTTGAATGACATAGGGAAAAACAATTGCTCCAATCAGATAACATTATGTAAAATAAAAAGTTGTTGAATAACTTTTTGGTATGATAAGATTTGCATTAAAATAGAGCAAATTTATGAAGTTCTTTATAAATTTGCTTTGTTGATTTTATACGTAACAGATTCTGCCACTGATCTATAAAACTAGTGTTCAGTCAACACTGCAATAATACCATTTAATGTGTTTGCTGTGTAATCTGTATATTACCTGGGTGTTTGTAGGATGTAAAGTAATTGGTATTGTTACATTGTGTATTTAAGGTGTATCAAGAAAGGATAATATAAATCTCTGACACAGCTCACTGCCTGAAAGGTTGCATAATTAAATTAAGTAAATATACTGGAATAGATCTGAGATTTTAGCATTAAGATATAGTGAAAAAAGCATGTTACATTTTTGCTATCGTCATAGCTGTGCATGATATTTTTATGAATATTCTATTAAAATAATTTGGTGCCGAACGTGGTAAATTAATTGAATATCCAGGATACCAAATCCTATAAATTGTAAACATACAGCAAAATTTAAGGCCAAGGTAGGAATCTCAAGCTCTTCTGCAGATGGGTCAGATGACTGATGGGGCAGTCGGTGGATAGTTTTTGTGAGACTGCACCTTTTCTGCCACAAATGCAAGATTTCTATGTAATTGATATGCGTAGACTAGAGTATCTCAGTACCTTCCTGAATGCCCCTTATCTAGTTTGCGCAGCCAGGAGACGAGGATTCCCCAGTGTTGGCGGGAATGCTCATTTTTTATGTTGGCTAAAATGTTGGTTTTAGTATTTTACAAAAGTGGGGAGTATATCCTATTGTGCAGAGCACTGATGGTAATATAATCTATAGTACTGTGCAAGATTGGTCTCCTTATTTCAGGAAAAATTGAAAAGCTTTGGAAGTAGTTTAGCCAAGATTACTAGACTGACACCTGGAAAGTGTGGATTGAATTATGAATGAAGGCTCGACAGGCTAGGCTTGCATCTGCTTAATGTAGTGTAAGAAAATAACTGCAGATGCTGGTACAAATCGAAGGTATTTATTTCACAAAATGCTGGAGTAACTCAGCAGGTCAGGCAGCATCTCAGGAGAGAAGGAATGGGTGACGTTTCGTGTCGAGACCCTTCTTCAGACGAGTGAGAAGTGATGATTACGATCCTTGGGAGTCTTGACATGATGGAAATAGAATGAATGTTTCCTTTTGTTGGAGAATTTGGAGTCGGGGATGTTTTTATTAAAATAATAAAGGTTCGGTCATTTAAGACCGATGAGGTAAAATCTTTTATCTCCATATGATCACATTTAGGGGTGGCACAGTGGCGCAGCAGTCGAGTTGCTGCATTACGTGCCAGAGACCCGGGTGATGCCTGTACGGAGTTTGTACGTTTTCCCTGTGACCATGTGGGTTTTCTCCAGGTGCTCCGGTTCTCTCCCACTCCCCAAAGACAAATAGGTTTGTAGGTTAATAGGCTTCTATAAATTGTAAATGATCCCTAGTGCTAGTGTATGGAGTGATCGCTGGTCGGTATGGTCTCGGTGGGCCGAAGGGCCT